>NC_080672.1:392420919-392722342 GCF_030247195.1 Topomyia yanbarensis
AAACTTATCTCTTTATTAGATCAAGTCACATCTAGAACAAACGTTTTTCAATGTAAAATATACATTGTGATAGAGCAAACTGAAAAACAACAAGAAAAATGTTTAATAAGATCAGGAAGAATTGGTTAAGTAGTTTAAGATTTTAGTAAAGAGTTTTAAAAGAAGTGAAAAAATAATAATCGCCGTGGTAAACAAACGTATGGAATAAGAAATATATACGATTATGGGCAGTATACGTCAATGCAGTGTTGTTAGGAATAATCACAATTTTATAACCGGTATCTTTTACAGGCGGTGGTACGTATTTGACGGTATATCATTGGCTCCACTGATCAAAATTGATAAGATTTTTTCATTTTATTATATTCGTTGGCGTTTGACCTTTCCAGAAAATCTGTTTTATTTTCTTTTTGAGAATTCAGATCTCTGTCTTTTTTTCTGGAAAGTTTAAAGGTTCTTTGACAATTTTGGTGTACGATTTTAACATACTGTTATGTCTGTATCATCTATATGTTCGTAAGTTTATGATTTAAAGTGAGTACAGGGTGTGCTATCTGGATGTATCCTATCTAAACATTGAACAACTCCGCCATTTTTCAGCCGATTTTACAGATAAACACAATTCTGAAACGTTATTTAGTGACATTTCAATAGTGAAAAAAAAATAATGACGGACGAAGCTCACTTCACCCTTTCCGGCGGAGTAAATAAACAAAATTTTTGAACGCCACTGCACGACCAGAGAGTAACATCGACGGCGCACGCTACCATTGAATTTTGGCGCACTTTGCTTGTCCACAAATGCAGAAAAAAGGTCTAAGAAACTTCTATTTTCAACAAGACGGGGCACTTAGCCACACCGTAGCCGCTACCATCAGATTCTTGCAGAGCAAATTCTCAGGACGCGTTGTCTCAAAAATGGTTCTCCGTATTTAACGGTACCAGACTTTTTTCTGTGGGGTTACTTGAAAAGTAAAGTTTATTCTAGCAAACCTAAGAACCTTGACATACTCAAAGCTATTAAGCCCGAAATGTTGCCCAATGTTATGCGAAATGCCCGCAAAAGAGCTGCTATTTTGTATCAAATGGGGGTGGTCATTTAATCGACGTTGTATTCTAAACCTGGCTTATAATAAATGGCATAAAATATCGTATCGTAAAAAAAACTTGTTTACTTGTGAAAATCGATTGAAAAATGGTGTAGTTGTTCAATGTTGAAAAAGGATACATCCAGCAGGCGCACCCTGTAGTTGAAAACAAAATTGAAAGGGCAGACCATACTTCGTAAACCCTCTTTTATTTTATTAAAGTGTAGCATTCGGCTAAAAATTTCTGGGAAATTTATTCTGTCATTTTTTTACTGACAAATGTAGCATTTTTGGATTTTGCTGAATAAGAACCATTTGTCTGTTACTGGTTTTACACTGATAGTTCATTTTTGCTGATGATTTCGGAGGAAATATTTTCGTCCAAGTTTCTCATTTGAGCTCTACTTTTGCCCTCTAATAGTCTGCCCTACCGATTTTTACTTTGGATCGCTCATGTAGCATGCTTAAAACACACATTTCAAACCTCATAAATATAATACTGTTAACATATCGTCGCTTTTGTGCTATCTTATGACAAGCGCCATTTAGCACATTTCGAGAAAAACGATTTTTAAAGTTTGAGATTGAGAATATCATGAAACTTATAAATAGTATAAACAACCCAAAGAACTATGCTATATAAGCCAAGACAAGTTTCGGCTTCACTGTGTCTTATCGGCATAAACAGAACTTCTGCTCGGACGGGACATCACGTTTGACCAGTTGTTCGATTGAAACACAAAGTGTATTTTAGTTTAAGAGATTTGCGTCAAGCTGGCGCTAATCTATTCCGACAAAAAAGTTAGTGTCGGTTTCTTATGAAACGAAGTCGAAACGCACCATGGAATAATTCAAAGAAGACAATTAATACTTCTATCTATTCTGTACTAATCTCTCAAATATTACGAAGATCGGTTGATGACTATGATGCGAGTTTTTACTATAAATGAAAACAAAAGTTGCACTCACACGTGTTGTAGGTGTGTATTGGTGACAATTTTTGTATGGCGTGTCATAATCGTGCATGGAAAATATTCCATAGAAAAAAATCATCAATTATTAACTTTTATTCATATCTTTGGCCTTATTCGGTCTATAAACAATCGGTAAGATGTATTTTAAAGGAAATGAGTCAGTGAATCTTGAAAAACTAATTAGCCCAGGTTTTTGCGTTTCGACTTCGTCTCTTCAGAACCACGGCACTTGACAAATGCACCGGGCTGACGCTAAGTCCAAAATTAGAAACACTACTTGTGAACACACTAAACCGACTTCTAACTTACGATCTAAGCGAAGAGGTTCTGTTTGCTGATGAGACATAGAGATGGGTGGGTATGAGATTTTTCGTACCCGGACCCGACCCGAACCCGAATATTATTTTTGTAAGCTTACCCGAATCCGACCCGTACCCGGATTTTATAAAAATACAAAACCCGACCCGTACCCGACCATGAAAAAGAATCCGAGCCCGATCCGTACACGATATTAAAAAACATTACAAACCGTGCCCGACCCGATCCCGATTTTCAATCAATAAATTTAACCTACTTGATTCGAAGGAGTAGGGAAGCCCAAAGGCTAGATAGCGGTATTTTCATTTTTTAAGGAAATTTGCTCATTACGTTCGAAAACTCACCCATGGATTCTACAAAACAAAATGAAATACATCATATGAAAACATATTTTACATAATTTGAGGTAAAAAATGAGATACAGTGCCATGTGCCTAATACAAACGAAGAAAAAGGAACTCCGCCAACTTTCGCCTTTCACGAACTAGGCCTAGGATCTCCTATTATTACTCTAGTTTACAAAATAAAAATAAAATTCTGGACATCAATATATGACCTCCAGTTTCGATGTAAAATTGTGTGCTGAATCCGAACAAGAAGTTCAAAAAATTTATAGTAGAACAGTTTTCGAGATAGAGTAAAAAGAATAATTTCTTCTTTAAAATAAAAAATGCGTTCAGTAAAATTCAAATATCTTAAGATATAGCGCACCGATATGAAATATTATTATGTTAAAATAAACGTAAAGATATGTACTTTTGGTCTTCCGAACAATTTGTTTTAGTGCGACTAATAATTCTGACGTTATTTACGAAATCATTTATCCAAATGATTGAAAACTTCAGTTCAGTAAAGGGATAAATCATCAGAAAATTGGTACTAAATAATAAGCATTATATTTACACGTGTCATACACATTCGGATATGTATGTACTAAATTCGTTGTAAACTACACGCTCCATAGCGCCGGTATATACATATCGGAAATTTATGACGGGGAAAATGTTAAATGCTCTCACTATCTTCACGAATGGTGGCTTATCTCCCTATTTTGTCACGTTTTGTTCTACTAACAATTTATTTTACGTTAATAAAACGGCTGGAAGTTAGTAATTTGAAATTATACTGGATTCACATAGGCTTTTACAACTTATCGATTTCACTGCACTGGTCCACAAAACCTCTATATTAAAATGCATTGCAGAAGTGTTACGTGCGTGCGCAAGTTACAAAATATTTTAAGTTCTTCAAATTAAAGGATAAAAAACCAAGTTCAAAAATAGTGAATGCTGAAATAAATCCAACAAGAATACATTATTTTGAACCTCAGATTTTGAGGTTTTAAAACTAAAATGAGTTTTGTACGAACTGCAAGATGTTGTTCTAGGAAGGAAAAGAAATTATTAGTTTTACAAATAATTAGTTTTTCAATACTTGACGTATGTACTGGTATGTAGTAAAGTTTGTATTATCATTGCACAAAACATATTCCGGGAGCTAGACTTTCAAGATATGAAACTTTATGACGTGTGAGGGTTGAGTTTACAACGAATTTTGTATCATAAGCGTGTTATTTTCTGTATAACACGTGTAAATATTACCAATCATTCAATGACTTATCACTTCAATGAGCCTGAAATTATTGTTGTTGTTGAATATTACCACAACTCAAAATCTCTCAAAATTCTTCATTTTATTTTTTTAACAGTGTTCTAATAGAGAACCCTTCATCTTTTATGAAACGAGCCCTAGAAAAAATGGAGACGGTTCAATACATTGACCCAGAGAAACTCAAACAATTCCTATTTTACAAAAAAAAAAATGAATAACTTTCTAAATTTTCGTCTGATTCAAAAAACAAGTGTTTATTTTCATAGGTTGTTAGCTTTCAGTTTCTTTCAAAAAAATATTTTTTGAATTTTTTTATCTTGCCCAAAATTTTGAACAAACGCTCATTTTTCTAAAAAAAAGAAAAATTTAAAAAAAAACTCGAAATACGATCAGAACTATTAGTCGCACTAAAACGAAATGCTCGGACAACCAAAAATACATGCAATTACCTTTAATTAAACATAATAGCATTCCATGTCGATGCACTATAACCGTATATATTTGGGTTTTACTAAACGTACATTTTATTTTGAAGATGAAATTTATTTCTCACTCTGACTCGAAAACTGATCTACGGTAAAATTTTTGGACTTCAATTTTGGATTCAGTATACGATTTTACATTGAAAATGACCATCAGCTTATTGAGTTCAAAAATGCTGTAAACTAGTGTTATCTTTCGGCATCAATCTTTACATGTGAACGAAACCAGAAATACCACATTCTAGATTCCTCTCGGCAACAGCATTTGACATGGAAGCTGCCACTAATCACGATGTATTTAGTGATATGCGAGGACATTTTTTACGAAACTATTTTACCTTGAATTCGGGGTATATTTCAGTTTATATGGGGCTTCTTTTAGTAAATTTTCGATAAGATCAATTCTTCCAAAAAACATCTAAACAAACATCAATTTTATTCTAACCAACTTCTGTCCGTCTTGATTGTATTGTATAATGTATTAAATGATCTTACAATTGAAAAAGGTACAATTTATCTGCTTATTTTTGAATAATCGGAATAATCTTGTGTATCAATAAATTTTGTAGTAACGCTAAACATTTTTGTCAATAAAACCATAAAAAAAACTAATTTTTTTATGTTTGATGGATAATTTAGACTATTTTCCTTAAACAGGTCGATAGAAGTCACGCAATACATATCTTTCCCATACAATGTTTTTCTTTCTGAATGTTGGAAAGATGAAGGAAATTTTCAACATTAATACTTCAAAAATGCTCGAAGAACTTCACGAAAAGCAATGTTTCCCTGTTTAATAGTACAGTAAAATTTAGATTATGAACTTCCAGTTCAAAATCTATGGATAGTCCCGTTCATTCGATACACGCTGATCTATAGGACGACTATATGTCAAAATGGGAATATAACGCTTGTTTTAATATTTTTCTACAACGATAAGTTATCATTTTCAATATCAATTGGCGGGAAAAGGTCTTCCAAACATTCATAAACATTTATATGGTAAATGCAAAATATTTCGTAAAAACCCGACCCAACCCGTACCCGGTGATAACAAAACCCGAACCCGCCCCGATTCCTACGGGTATGGGTTCGGGTCGGGTATTGGGTAAAAATACCCGTACCCGCCCATCTCTAGAGACATACTGAAATCGAACCTTGTTTTCAGCTACGCAGGCGAATGCAAGCAAAATGCAATATTACTCCCTAAGGAGAAAATCAGCTGTCCGCGAAGAAAAATATATTTTCTGAGTGCATATTGAAATTTCTAGTCTTGTTCCTATTAAACTAAAAATAACATATTGATGGTACGCAGAATCGATGTTTGTCTGTGGGGGTCCGCAGCAACCCAGGGTAATTTCTAAGGTGTCTGTGGCACGAAAAAGGTTGAGAACCGCTGCTTTATACATTTACTTTATAAATCGAAATTTGCTAATATTGAAGCTGAAATTTACAAACTTCGGCAAATATTGAAACATGCGTTTCTTTTCTGTTGACCCGTGAACTTCAAAATCAACACCTCGAAACAGTAAGGTAGACCAACTTGTAATACGACACCTCGCTATAGGGCAATCACTCAATTAGCACACAAACCACTTCGTCTACCGCCATGATCAGTTGCACTGGCTCCAACCAGCAAGTGATTAATATGCCACGACGGTTCGATAACCCAAATATTTGAAAATTTAAATAATGAGAATAGCCTGCCATTTTTCGCAGGTCATCACAACCAAACGAAGTGTGGTTAGCACCCGTCAGATCCGTGACCAGTGCGACCGGATTGAACCAGCTGCTCGGGTATGGTAATTATGCTTGCTATCCGGTGGTTTATTACGTTGAGAGCTAGAGTTGTGCTGATAAGCTTGCAGATTGTTCAGGATTTTTGGCACGAATCATATGATTCTTGTCGCTATCTTTTATTCATTGCACAAGTCTTCTTATCTTCGCAGACGTTTTGTTTTTGTTTGAAATGGTGTGACTGGAACACGAGGCAATCCCACCACTAGTGCTGATAGGGAACGGATCTGCCAACCTTTATCTTGGTAGGTTTCCTCGTCAGCGATAACTTGCTTATCATCAGGTTTCCACTAAGTAACAGGTGTTATGAAGGAGCTTAATATTTATATTATTATAAACAATTCTACAATGTTAGTTAATTTGCTTTATTCAGCTTATAGTTGTCAATAACATTCAAAACAAATTCTGCTAGCAGATGCATTCAATTCTAACTTGTTCAAACTGTTGAATAAAAATACTGAACCTAACTTATTAGCATCGAAAAAAAAGTTTTTGCCCAGTAAAGTTAAAATATGCTCATCACTCTATGACGAAAGCATTATTGTCAAACATTCTGCTTCCATCACATTAGCACGTCGTTATGTAAGGCGCACGAATAAAACCGGTTATACAAAAAGTTTGCGTGGTCTCTTGCGTCTATCTTGAGTTCAAGAACGTAAAATCTACAGCTTTATCTCACGACTACGATGTAATTTCAGTTGTCTGTGTTCCGCGTGTCGAACAGAACGCCGCATTCATTCGCAATAGCATTTGGGCGAACATGCGATTTTTTTTGGGGGTGATTGCTGTCTGCACGCGCCGATCTTTTGCTTCTATATTTCGAACACCTAGCAGAGTGTATTGCCCTGCTCTAGCGAACGTCATAGGCAGTATAATGTTTGAGTGACATAATTTAAAATAGAATGATGTTAATTCTATCAATCTTTATCTACTCATTTATGTGATATTGTGCGGTAACATTAGTTATTCAACGGATTTATTTTAGACGTGTAAATATCATAGCGTAGACTTATCCAGCTTCGGTGGTATTGAACTGTTTTGCCGTCGAAACTTGGAGGCAAAACTTTAGGTACAAATCGGCGAATTTAGGTACAAACTGATCGCTTCTGCGGGATTAACGCACGTATATGGCACTTGCTTTTATTGAAGTGACAGCAGTCAACATCACTGCGGCTAGTTCAGAAATCTATAGCAAACTGCAATATTAATTCTACCAAAAGGCAGTAGACAGTAGACAAAGAGCGGTTCTCATCTGCACATAGGACCATTTTAATAAGTATGCGAGAAAATTTCAATCAAAACCCAAAAAAAATACTACTAATTTTCCTTGATTTTGATATACAAAAATCCAGTTAACAAATTTTCAATTGCGATTAGAGCTATGTTCGCCTGTTAAAACATGTTAAGGTATGTCTAAGGAACTACCATTGATGATTAGCAAAAACACGATTTTTGATTGGAGACATCTCTAAATCATGTCCAAATTAAGTCATTTTTGGCTAGTTTCTAAATTCACATCTAGAACAAAAATTTGAGCTGACGCATGTGGAATACCACGAAGATCCGTCCGAAAATAATTAAAATCCTGATCGACCATCTTGGATTCCTATGCAACTTTACACATTTCATCGGCATGGAAGACTAAACATTTTCCATAATCAGTAAGATTATTTTGACTCAAGAGCAAGTTTTTAAAAGAGCGTAAACATTTCTACGTGCATTAATATCAATTTTTTTGCTCGATTACTGTATTTTATACAGCAAAACTTTCTGAGGATGAGTTAGAGAGAATGTGCGAAAAAAATATACACTGAAAAAAATTGTGTGTCATTTTTCACAAAAACAAAAATTTGTGCTAAAAATTTAAATTTTTAAAAACCCATTTTTTCTAATTTTTTATATTTTGTCAATAAAAACTTAAAAAGAAACGAAATATTTTGAATGTGATTGTATGATGGAGAACTTATCGGTAAAAAAGTTTTTCTAACAATAACTTTATACATGTTTTAAATTTCGTGTTACAATGTCAATACATACATAACTGTAATTTTATTACAGAATATATAATAAACTCATTTTAAATCAAAATGTATTTAACAAAAATCTTCCAAAATGCGATAGTTTTCGAGATATTTGGAATTTTGTTCCAACAAAAACAGTTAATTCGAGTGATTATGCTCTTTTTAAAAGTTATTCGCGTTACCCAATTATAAAATGTCAAAAATCTATCGTTTATCGTTTTAAAGACGCAAAAGAAACTTTTTCAGTGTATTTGGATCATGGAGAAGCTTTCAATAAAAAAAATTTCTAGCAACTTTTATAATTCTTAATATTTGTAGTCAAAAATACAATTTTCTTTTCGAATATGATTCTAAACGCTATTTTAAATCAAAATGCTTATAACAAAAAAATTGTGAAATGTAATTCTCGAGATATTTCAAATTTTGTTTTAACAACATAATTATTTTGTTTTATTACGACCTTTTCAGAAGTTATTCGCGTTTCTCCGCCAACAATAATAACTTTTTCAAAAGGCCCATAACATTTCCTGTAACTTTCTCTTTGACGTCAAGGTGATATTGTAAACCATTTGAAAGCTATTTGGAATTTATCATTTTAACCTAAATTTTTGTCTTTGTGAAAAATGACACAACTTTTTTTTCAGTGTATATTTTTTTCGCACATAAATATTCATTACCTGAAACTCGTTCTCAGAAAGTTTTTCTGTATAAAATACAGTAATCGAACAAAAGAAAATTTGAAATTAATGCACGTACAAATGTTAACGCCCTTTTGAAAAATTTCTCTTGCATCAAAATATTGCAATTGTCAGAGAAAATATTGGAGATTCATAAACCGAACACAACTTCAAAGTTTCGTTCGAATCGACGATGATCATATTTTGTGGTCGACCGGTTTCTCATGGAATCCCTCATGTATATTTCAAAACTTTTTCAAAATGTGGAGAGGTCTAGTATGTATGTATACATATTTTTTAGAGAGCAGAAAAAATGTTCAAAAACAACCTGAGCAGGAAAAAAATGCACAAAAACCAAAAACTCAGGGAACGGGTTTTGGTAGTCACCTGACCCGCTAATTCAACTACCCTTGTACGGAACCTGATTCCTCCCCGGAATTACCTTACGGCATTACTTCGGGAAGAGGTTTTTTTTATGTGCACAGCACACACTCCTATCCAGCTACTTAGTAGTTAATTCTTGCAGTAGGCTTAGGTAGCACCCATCCTTGACACACTAGCACTTTTCATCCATCCATACAACGTAGCAATTTTTGTCTGGTTGTGGTAAAGCTAGCTATGGGTTTAGAATAAGTGCACTTCCCCTACGAGGACAATCTGAGCGTTCAACTTCAAAATGTCTAGTTTACCAGGCATTTTGGTTCCCTTGTGCCACTTCCTCGTTGAGCTCCCGACTTGTTCGTGAACTACTCGATCTAGTACCCGACAATGGATCTAGCCTGCTTCGACGAAGAGTTACCCGGCGAGGGATGTTCGAAAGCGAGCCAACCAGCCAGGTGCCGAGGTTAGTTCGGCGATTCCGGTGCAAAAGGGTTTCCGGTTTGCTGGAGCCCCGGCGCGACTGGTGGTGTCTCGTCGCGGTCTACTCAGTTTAGTCCCCGGCGGTGAGTCTAGCTTACGCCGACGGAGGAGTTCTTTCAATACCGATTCTTCTTTGGTTTTCGCTATATGTCTATCGGAATAACCGGTGGGGTGCGCTGGCGTTTCGACGACCCATACTCGGTGCTCTGTTGCAGTCAACTCGACTAGTCCTCGGCGGTGGATCTAGCTTATTCCAGCGGAGAGTTCCCTGGCGGTGATTGCTCTTCCGAAACCGTTGCTCGATGTTCATCACGCCGTTTCCGCTGTTGGACGATCATGATCTACATCATAACTCTGTTGACTGCGTTCCACGTCTTCACGTATCTTGTCATTCTGTAAGCTACATTATCCGGGTTGATGACAGGTCTTCCCGTTTTAAGTAGCTCCATAAACGTCGCTTCAAACCTCGGACATTCGAAGACCACATGCTTCGGTGTCTCCTCGACGTTCTCACACTCCGGGCACAATGGTGACGTTGCGTATCTGCATGAAGATACTTCCTGAAGCAGCCGTACACAGAAAAAAATATTTTGTAATTTTAAGTTTATTTTCATGCACATATTTGGAGCATCAATATAAATGTAAAATTAAGTTCCACCACAAATACACACGACTTTTCGTGCTTTCTTCAACGAATTTTATTATAATTTTACACGTGGATTCAAAATTACAGTTTATTTAAACGGAGAACCAATGCACTTCAATGTATTTTTACTCGAATGTTGCTGTAAAATGAATGACATGTAAAATTACACGAATGAAAGTGTAAAATTGTATGCTTTTCGATGCTCCAATTGAGTGCATTGATTTTAACGTAATGTTCAATCAAATTTTTGATTCAATCTTTGTATGTTTACGTTCGTATTGATTTACATGTCGTTTAAATTTCATTATTTTTTGGTGTGTAGCCCGATATGAGCTGTTTCTGGTGGAAGGTCATCTCTCCGTGCTATCTTTTGACCCACGTCGACAGGTTTGGGATGAGCCAGTAGGTCCTTTTTCCTTTCTCCGTATTGTCCCATTTCTGTTGCCACGTAACCATCGAATCGATTCTGATCATCTTCCTCACGTTTCTGGCATTTCATTGATAGTAGCACTTGATATCCTCCGCCAGGGTTATGCAGATGGAGATCATTTCGGCGATAACGCATACTGCCTCCGAAAATATTATTCTGTACACAATCGCAGCTCATACGACGACCAGCCGGAGCGTCCTTGTTAAGCGGTTCCGCTTGATTTTCAGCGCCGCACCCCAGGCAGGTACCCCATATCGCTGTATCGATGACGAAGCACTAGATAACAGACCGACGTTTCGCAGGTGTACTCAACGTGGTTGTTAAAGGTCAACCGGTCGTCGATTATCACTCGTCGTCTCTGTTGTCTCTGTTACCGATACCTCCACTTCTCCAAGTGTCTTACTCATTACCGTTAGTGACACGTCGTCCGTAAACGCACAATTTTCCCGGGCAGCCGCAGTGTTAAGACCCCGTCGTACTTCCCGTTCCAAGGAGTTGGACCGAGAATGGAGCCCTGAGGAACGCCCGCTGCGATTCGCATTGACTTCTGCCCTTCGTTCGTCTTGTACATTAGTACTCTACTCTGGAAGTAGCTCTTCAGGATCTGGCTCAATCTTCTGTGCAGCGCTGCGGCAATGATCTATACGAGGCTGGATGGCCCGGTGATTGCCCTGACTTTAACAGCAACACCAGCTTCTGTACCTTCCACATTTCCGGGCAATTGCCATCATCTAAACACTTCTGCAGTAACATCCTGAACAAGTCTGGATACGCCAGGATCGCTTTCAGCGCCACCTTTGGTATTCCATCCGGACCGGGGGCTTTCTTTGATTTTAGTCGCATCGCCGCTTCTTTGAGCTCGTCGTTGTTCCCTTGACATTCGGCTATGATTGCTCCTTCTTCTTCGCCGTACATTGTCGGTGACCAAGTAGCTGGATCGTGCTTCGGGAAGAGACCCTCAACGATTATTTTTAGCTTACCCGGGCATAATTCAGCTGGTGTCGACGGGTCCTCATCTTCGCCATGACGACTCAGTACGCGTCCCCCAGGGATTTGCGTCTGCTTCACAGCACAGCTACCTATGGCAAACTAGCTTGCTAAGCTTGATCTCTCATTTTAAAGCGTCCCTACTTTCTCGAAACGTCACTTGCGCTCCTCTCTCGCTCTCCGATCTTGCTCTCTGAGCCCGCGTTCTAGCTCTAAGACACGCAGCGTGTACCGAAAAAAGGCTAATCCGATTGAAATAATAGCACATTTTGATCCCCAAAACGCTCCTACATAGTGTTTTTGCATCTCTGACGAATAATGTTAAAATTGCGCAAGATCTATGTCGAAAGTTAACCAGGTTTTCTATAATGCAAATACATTGTGTAAAGCTTAGGACAATAATAGGAGTGATGCATTTACTTCGATTTTGTAGGCACACCATTAAATATCTGTCCTCTGGGAAGATTCACGATTACAGAGCAGCAGGTTGTATCAGCAGTCAGCCAATTAAAATATTCCGTCACTCCTGGTCATGACGGCATACCTTCATGTATTCTCAAGAAATGCGCTAACGTATTATTTTCCCCGTTGACAATTCTTTTCAACAGTGTTGTTATCCCGCCAGTTGGAAAAAGTCAGTTATGTTTCCTGTTTTTTTAAAAGGAGATCGGCGAAATGTTGAAAATTATCGAGGAATTACATCGTCGTGCGCTTGTTCCAAAGTATTTGAGATCGTGGTGAACGATGCACTCTGCATCCAGTCAAAGTTACATTTCCCCTGACCAACATGGATTCATCCCAAAAAGACCAACTTCTACGAATCTCGTTCAATTCGTCTCACTCTGCTTACGAAATATGGATGCTAGTGCTCTGATCGACACGGTGTATACTGACTTGAAATCAGCGTTTGACGGAGTTGACCACGGAATACTTTTAGAAAGATTGAAGTTAACAGGAGCTTCTATTGATCTGATTCGTTGGCTCGAATCGTATCTGAGTGATCGTAAACTTATAGTGAAAATTGGATGCGCATCCTCCGCCCCGTTTTCAAACAAATCGGGCGTTCCTCAGGGAAGTAATTTGGGCCCACTCCTGTTTACAATATTACCACTTGGGTGTCGCATATTTTATGCTGATGACGTCAAATTATACATGGTGGTCAAGTGCATCCGGGATTGCTTAGTTTTGCAATAGCTCTTGGACAGATTCGATGACTGGTGTTCAATAAACTAACAATCAGTATTTACAAATGCACTGTAATATCGTATCACTGTAAGCATAAGCCAATTTCGTATGACTACTGTATTGGAGATCTTAACCTTGAGCGTGTTCTACAAGTGCACGACCTTGAAGTCACTTTGGACTCGGCACTCACGTTCCGACCTCATTACGACCATATCATTAACAAAGCAAATCACCATATGGGATTCATGTCTCTGTCTCCGTTCACTATGCTGTGCCTTGATATGGTCGATCCTAGAATCTAACTCCATGGTATGGTGTCCGTACAATCAACATGGGTAGCCAGGATTGAAGCATTACAAAGGAAATTCGTTCGTTATGCATTGAGACGCCTTCCGTGGCAAGACGTTATCAATCTTCCGCCATACGAAGATCGCTGCAGATTGTTAAGTCTACACTCGCTGGAAAAAAGAAGAAGAGTAACCCAGGCTGTTTTCGTCGCTAAAATACTTCTTGGTGAGGCAGATTCTCCGGAGCTATTGAGCCAACTACACATATATGCACCCGAACGTATGCTTCGTCAACGAAACTTTTTGCTTTTGGAACATAGGAACTCTTTGTATGGTTGTCATGACCCTATTCGCTTCGTTTCTGCCACATTCAACGAAGTGTTTGCGGATTTCGACTTCAACGTGTCATCTACTACTTTCAAGAACCGGCTCTTAAAGAGCTCTTGATTTGTCTGAAATTTAGATGGAGTCTCTCCAGAAAACTTTTTACGATTCTCTCCGCATTTACCGCTTCGTGCCTTGTTTCTACAATTCGTAACTATATAACCCTATTGTTTGCACAAAAAGGCGAACAGCTAGACGAACCCCGTTCAAAAGAACAAAGTTTGGAAGAACAGATCCGGCGAAAGGCTCGAAATGAGGCCAATGGAAAAAATTGTTTTCTTATACTCCTCGATTGTTGCTTAACCCTCCGGAAGTCGCGTTTGTGGCCCACTGAACGAGCAGCCGCTAGTGCCCTAAGACGATTTCGTTTGATTTTCAGAGCAGCGTGCACTCAGTGCACTAGCGCGACTGTCGAAAGGTTAACGCAATTGCTTGCATACCAGAATTTTCATTGACTGAAGCGAAGGTTTTTGGAGCCAATCCCATATTTTCCCTCCCGCAGACTACACCATCGATCTGTACTTCCCCGGCGGGTACGTATACAAATACTTATTCGTACACGCCCAAGTGTTGTTTAGTTAGATCACGCGATATATGGATGATGTTAAATGGCTTATCTTTGGTCCGGAAGTAGACCGTCCAGGGGCCGGTTGTATTAGATGGATATGGTTTGTATTGAAAATTATCCCCATTAGTCAATATTATCATGCGGGCTTCAATATCGCGAAAAAGGTTCTATCGCAGGGAATGCAACGAAATTGAAAAAGAATGGAGGGATTGGTACTTAGCTGTACGAAGGTTCAATGTAGTATCAGTAATCAATAAAAACATGTTCGCTAAGCCATCGGTCATACAGCCCGTCAATACAGGGTGTTTCCAAATGAATACAAGCTATTATCAGGGAGTTTTCATTGTCACTTACACACGCCATGTCTAAACTTTCATCAATACGAGTAGAAATTACTCCGAATCTTACTACCCACTCGGGAAAAAAGTATTCCGCCGGCCCTGCTCTCTTGCAGCGCACGCTAATCTCTTTTTGCCTTCATGAACATTTAAATTACACAATTATATTTTACTGTAACACATTCTATTCCAATTGGCGATTTGCGGCAAAGCCAAAATTAGTCATGTGACACCTATGATTCAGCTCATGAACTGGCAAAGTGATACAATTTGCTTTTTTTCACCCGTAAGTGAGTCGTAGCTTACAACAAAATCTTCATTATCTTCTCGGAAAAAGCTTACCACTGCCAAAATATGAATGAAACGAGTAAGAAATTTAGTTTTATTTGCAATTATTCTGAAATTACAGCCATTTGCAACTATTTCACTCATACATTTCTTCGAAATGTAATCGGGGTATTGTGGTTATAAAAAATCGTTCCATAAATAAAGTTCCAACTCGAAACCGAGACCCAATCAGTACTAATGTCAAACTCCTTCATATTTTGAACTACGTAGGAGATTCAGTGAAGACTATCGGAGAGAAGGATCGGCTGTGCATGATACAAAGCTGACACTTTCCTATTAGCCGGATATATTCTTTCCTTGCCTGATCTGGAGAGTTTCATGAATTTACACCATCTCATGAAGGTTTAGCTTAACTTAGGACGAACGGGAAATGCTGTTGCGGCGGCTACGGTGCTCAACAAATTACATTTTGAAACAGCGCGCATATAGCTCTACGAATAATATTAGAAACCACTATGTTTTACACTCTTTTCGCAAGATGTTTACTCATCATCTTATAAAATGATGGTTTTCCTTCATTTTCATAAACAATTATCAACAAATTGATCGGTAATTTGGTGTTTAAAAGTCATTTCTACCAATGTTTACAGAAAATATATGCACTATGACAGAACAGAATCAAATCAGTAACACTTTCCTTCCAGCGCTATCTGCGAGCGGTTTCAACGTAGAATCGCCAATTAGCATGGTCATAGTCGAAATGCTAACGATGTGATCATCAAGAAAACGTTAGCCAACCTTAATCGTCTTGAAAACAGTCGAATAGTAGTTGAGAACAATTTAAAGCAACATCTGATGTTGCTCTAACTGTTTATAATTAAAGACAGCATATATAGATGAATCCGCCATCCAGCCTTGTTTGCATATCGTGCATAATTACGCTGACTTTCCCCATTCACCCACTTCAAAACCGATTCGTATTCCACGGAACACGCCAAATCGATCAACTCGAGCCTAGATTTTTGGAAAATAAAAAATAGGATCGTTTCAGGCTGATGTAAAAGTAAAAGCTACCAGAAAAAGAACTTTTGTCATACCCTCGAAAAATCCGAAACATTTTCGGTGATTAGTTGACAAAACCTACTGTTGAATCAATATCTCAAAGCTACGTTTGGATACCATGTTCACCACATTTTGTAAATCATTTCAAACGCGATTTGTGTTTCGTTAAATTAATGTTTACATGTAAAATTAACAATACGTATTTACTATAACCGGTGGCGGTTGTTGGGATTTAGCTTAAACCTTTTTTGCCTCACACGTACGCCATATCATTCAACGGAGTAGATCGTTTCTCAAAATAGTCATGAAAGCTTTTGTCGTCATCACAATGCAAGCTTACGTTTTATACAGTAATAATCCGCAATGAAACCCCTTCAACAGGTATCGACTCCTTCGGTCTTGGCTTGTTCCTCCAACAGCACATGATCAAGCGCATGATCGCTTCCTACGTCGGCGAAAATGCCGAATTCGAACGGCAGTACCTGACCGGCGAGTTGGAGCTGGAGCTGACCCCACAAGGAACTCTGGCGGAGCGTATCCGTGCTGGTGGAGCGGGAATTCCAGCCTTTTTCACACCAACTGCCTACGGAACATTGGTTCACGAAGGTGGCGCACCGATCAAGTACGGCAAAGACGGATCGGTTGAGATCGCCAGTCAGCCTCGACCGATGCAGATGTTCAACGGAAAACCGTACATTATGGAAGAAGCCATCGTAGGTGATTTTGCGCTAATTAAAGCTCACGTTGCGGATGAGTCGGGCAATCTAATATTCAACAAATCAGCACGAAACTTCAACCCGACCATGTGCAAAGCAGCTAAAACTACCATCGTTGAGGTGGAGGAAATTGTTCCTGTAGGATCCCTGAATCCTGACCAGGTGCACATGCCCAGCGTGTTTGTGCATCGCATCATCAAGGGAGCTAAGTACGAAAAGCCAATCGAACGACTAAGGATACGCGAGAGTAAAAAAGTCGGTTCCGTTGTGGCTTCCACGCCCGCTGCTAAGCAGCGGGAGAGAATTGTCCGACGTGTCGCACTGGAGTACAAAGATGGAATGCACATTAACCTGGGTATCGGTATTCCAGTATTATCTTCCAACTACATCAAAGGAATCAACGTGCTGTTACAGTCAGAGAACGGCATCCTTGGACTTGGTCCCTTCCCGGAGAAACACGAAGTCGATCCGGATCTGATCAATGCTGGCAAGGAGAGCGTTACCGTATTGCCGGGAGCATCCTACTTTTCGTCGGACGACAGCTTTTCCATGATTCGCGGTGGACACATCGATATCACCGTGCTCGGTGCGATGCAAGTGTCGCAGTTTGGAGACCTGGCCAACTGGATGATTCCTGTGAGTATAGTGGGGTTATAATAATCTATGGTAACACTATTAAATTTAGTGAAGATATTAACATTTTAGAGTGCTGACTTGAGCATTGTATTAATAAGATATGCATATCTTCTGAGTCCCCCGATAAGAGCTAATACAAAGTACTTAATGTTATTTATTAAGTGTGTATTACCACGATTTCCATACTTATAATTCAGGCAATCCTATAGTTTTATATCCATAATTAACTCTTTCTCTTAGAGAACTGAACAAAAATTGATAGAATAGGTTGAAACTTATTTAATTCTCCCGCTAATTCATATTATCAAATACTTCCATTTTTCTACAGGGCCGTTTGGTGAAAGGTATGGGTGGCGCTATGGATCTCGTGTCCGCACCGGACACCAAGTGTATCGTAACGATGGAACACAATGCCAAGGACGGTTCGCACAAAATCCTCGCCGACTGCACGCTGCCAGTGACGGGTAAGAATTGTGTCGATATGGTCATCACGGAGAAAGCGGTGTTCAACGTTGACAAGGAACGGGGTCTCATACTGATGGAAATCGCCGATGGCATTACGGTGGAAGAAATAATCACCAGCACCGGTTGCAATTTCGAAGTCTCACCGGATTTGAAACCGATGGGTCAGGTACCGGAGTGAGCGGGATTGGTGGTTGTTTAGGTTGTAATTGATATATGCTCTACGTAATGATGCGGTATCTCACACATTGCTGGGAAATATGTGGATCATGTGAAAGACCTCAGGAACGGGCACTTTTTAATCAGTTGTGTCATTGTTCTTCATTTGCCTTTTGAAGATTATTAGGGTTAGTAAGTGACACACTATCGTGTTAGTGTATAAAGCTGTTTTTGTTACTGCAGTTACAAAGTACGCATAATTGGTCGAATTTTTAATCCGATATACAAGGTATACAACGTACTAAAATAAATAACGTAGAGAAACTAGTTACTGAAACGGTTCTGACCAGTTTGAAGATGCAGATGGTGTTATCTGAGAGCTATTTTTTTGTTACTCAAGATGAAAAAATCAGTTGACGACGTTAGGTTCCTTACTAATATGGCTAGTGTTTTTAAGCGAACCTGATTTACAATATCAGTGACAACAGCAACTTTGCACGAAAGAGGGATTCGTTCGTCCTGAGGCTGAAAGCTTCTCAGTTTCAGTGAAATTGTAATACGTAAAGCGATATGACGGATCCTTTGGTACCTGGTTTGAAGGTACGTACTTGACACATTGTATTGTTATTAATTTATATGGCTCGAGTAATTCCGTGGGCTTGGCGGTGGACTCCAGACTATAATTATTCACGGCTTACATATACTAGGCTAGCTCGTTCGAGTGTAAACATTTGACGAGCGCGCGTCAAATCGTCGGCGAAAACAATTACATGGAATTCATATATTATTTACTGCTAATGAATAATCGGCAGCTGATAAATTTCAAGGAAGCTATGTCGATGTCCAAAACCTTTGCTGTGAACAGAAAATTACGGTGGGATATGTTTTCTATGGCATGCAGCCAAATCCCCAATTTACGCTAATAATCACATAGATGCACTGATTATCCACTGCGTCTGGTGTAATTATGGTGTAATGTAAGTCAAGAATCCATTGCACACTATTTTTTTTTGTTTATCTCAACGATTTCTCTGACGTCGCCGAAAACTGTCAGTTCGCGGAGTAGCAAGCCTCGTTTCTGTGAGTCGTGATAATTATTTATGCTTGGAGATCTGTAGCTTGGAGACCTCGGATTCTGGTGATCCCTAGAATCTAGTAGCAACACGGTGCGTGCTTCAGGTGGTAGATAGAAGCTAAGCGATACCCTGACGACTGGCAGATTGAATTATATTTTCTGTCAATTCAACTAGATTCCGGCCGATGCAGTATTCTATGGTTGTTGGTTCATTACACATAATCAAAGTTAAATATTCAATTTGCACAATATTTTAAAACTTAAGTGAATTAGTCAAAGTATCGGTAGGGTTCATACCAATTCAACTCCAAATCTAAAGTAAACATCATTCAATTGTACAAGGTATTAAATTTAAAATTTAAGTGAGCTATCCAAAGTATTGGGACCATATCAATTCAATTGTTCAAAATCTGCCTAGTAATCTTGAAGAACCATCATCCACGTGAACCAAACCGTCAAATAAAGTTGCTATGTTCCCAAATATAAGCAAATTTAAATACATCCTTCCCGTTCTTTTCTTCTACTTAATTGGCCTATCCTTGTTTTCCTATTAGGTTACTTTTCCACTACTCGTGTATTCCAAAAAATGAGTCAATTTATACGCTGCTATTTAGTTTCTGTTCATATTTTTTTCTTTTGTTACGGTATTTTATTTATCCTTGTATTACTATATCTTAAGTTAGATTCATACTAACACTCACTAATACAATCAATTGCATATTCTCTCATATACACTCACAATCTCATCCAAAACGCAAAAACGCCCCTAGCCTTCGCGATAACACAAACCTGGTCACAAACGCGAACATACAATTTTAATCATCCACAAATATTTACGCCCGCAATTTCGTCAACATTGTAACACCCCGGTAATTAAGTGAACGTTTCAGCACCTATAGCTTTACAACCGCGGTCTCAAACATTAACCCACTATTCGCGCGATCATGAATCGGTTACGTCCGGAAGTCTACTCTCGATCAGCCTAGACGCATGCCTTCAGTTGGAACAATAAAAAATGACGCTCATATTCACTAGACAACACGTTGCTCTACTATACACTAAAAACTAATTATGATATTCACGGTCCGCGAGCGATCGTTCAAGAGTACACACGAATATGAGTATGGTCACACGATTATAAAATCGAATTTATGCGCGTAAAGTTAAATACACGCTAGCATTCCAACGCTCGAGCCTTTCGCGATCACAATATTGCACAATTAGTAAACACCAACGCTAGATATGTACCCCTGGACTCGAACGCTAAAACTTACACTTTCCACGCACACACCACCACAGGACTCAAAATTAGATTTATACATACAAAATCACAAGCAATAATTACAGGTATTCGTCTGGCAACCGGGGAAGTGCATCTCAAACGCAAAACTTATCATTTCAATGACGGCCCTCGATCTGCGTGTCCTGTGTTCAAGATACCATAGCTTCGTCCGTCAGGTCAAGGACGAATGAAACCCGCTAGCCACCACCACCCTCGGCCCTACCTGCCCGTAAAGGGAAAAAAAGTTATAAAAGTCCATTAAACTATTTGTCTTGTCAGAGTTTACAGTCAGTCCGCTTCTCACAGCGTCACTTTTAAAAGGCACAAATATCACTCCCATTGCTCTGCGATCAACGCCAATGCCCGATTTCGTCCATGAAACTATGAAGCATGTAAAATATCATGATTATCGACCCTTTTCAGATTTCGGATCACACTTTCGAGCGTTATGTTGAACACTAGGTCAAAGTGTGTATCATCCTGTTTCAATCTATCAAACGTAACAAACAAGACGTCTCTATTCGACGTCGACTATTGTGACGCTTGATTTTAATCCATCCAGCGTCATACCAATCGACTTAATTAGTTTTGTCGAAAAGCCATGTTCAAGCATTTTCTGCAAGAGGTAAGAAATATTGACATCCCCGGGTGAGCTTGAAAGAGAAACGAAATTCAATTCATGTCCCCCCACTGAAGAGGGGTGTTACGGTTGCTTGCCCTCTTCATCCATTCGCTCGATGCAGCGCAATCATTCGACTATGTTCGGCTCAAATTCAACTTCCGTTGCAAACTGAGTTTTGTTTCTTTACTGACTCTGAGCGGGATTATCGAGCAAAAATGTACCAGACATAGATTACACATTTCACTCCTGCACTAGAATGGAAAAGATGCCATTTACTATTAGAGGTGTGAGCCAATGAAAAATAAAATTATCAGCGGTGTTGGTGCGATTTTGACTGGCGGCAGCGCATCGGCGTGACGCCGTTCGCTAAAATTGGTAGCGGCGCCGCGGCGCAATACGGCGTGGAATATTTTTTGATTGTGACGGAAAGTAAAAACGATTTCTGTTTAAACCTTGACATGTTGGCTGTTGTGTCTGCGTGTAACAAAACTAAGGCACTGATGACGTAGCGGGATCATCAACTTACAATATAACACAGCGATTTTCCACCGGGAATTAATTATATTTGAGTAAATTTAAATAAATCGCGTTCTATATGACGGAGTTTTTGTGAAGTGAGATATTTTCTGAAAATGGAGTTTAGAATAACGAGTCGCCTTTCTTCAGTACCATCACCTGCGCAATGCAGTACTGATATCATTTAACACGTAAGGCCAAGCAGAAAGATTCATTTTGCAGAACAATCCCAAACGCGTTGAAGTGACAGCGTAGGAATTAAGGTTCCTGTGTACATAAAGAAATGACAATGTAGAAGTAAGGTCATAATGACCTATCACCGCGTATTCCTCCTAAGCTAATTTGCAAAATGCATGTCGCAATACGGAGAAGTAGAATTCATTTTCATATTTGCCAACTAAGGGCAATTAAATAGTGCGTTCCGTGGACGATTTGGCGGCGATTTAAGAGCGAGTAGGGCGGCAAAAAATGGCGGTAAATCGCCCAAATGCTGCAATTGAGATCGCCCCCAATTTGCCCTCGTTTTGACGGCAAATTCAAGGGCAAGTAGCGCGTCCAAGTTAGCAAATAGCCCCCCGTTAGCCAGAAAATTTCCCTTTTTGACTGGGATAGTAGAAGAAAACATCTACATATTTAGGGTTTATCTATTTTTAACGATTTACTGACATTAGTGCAGTCTTCGCACGAATGTGCTATAGAATACTTAACAATCTGTAACTAGAGTCTGTGATATTCTAGAGTCCCGTACAGAGGAATGCGTAACACTGCCTAAAATGATGCCCTCTTCATTGTTCCTGGCACTCATAGTTTTTGCTGTAACTTTTAGAAAAACTCTAGTAAGAGAACTGCGGAGAGAAAAACAGCATTTTTGGCAACGTATGCCCCGGCATTGTATTCAGTTCTTGTCGCCCGGTCTCACGAACACTTCTGCAGCTTCCTGGTTGAAAACAATCCCATTTGATTTTGCCGTCTTTGTTTATTATTTTCCACCAGCTAGTCACAGTTTATAAAGAACAGTTGCGCAAAGACTGAAGCAAATCTACCTATTGAACACTCAAAACGTCTACCTATCACGACACGAAGAATAATAATGCTCGAATGCGTGGGGAGTATCATTATTATGTGATTATAATTATGAGAAAAAATTCAATGATATAATATTAACATTTAAATAATGTTAATATTTCGCTTAATGACAATTATTAAAAAATATATGTTCACTGATATTCAAATTTGGCACTATTTCAAACACCGGAACAGCTTTGGGTAGTGTTAATAATCTTCCACCGACAGTGGAAATATGAAGGTATTTCTCATAGTTAAAGTGCAGCTAAAATTTTGACAAATTTGTGTATGCATTCCACTTATACATATGTACCTGTTTCAAATTTATCTTACGCTGCAAATTGTCACGACTGTTTTTTGTCACACCCCAATCAGACGGCAAGCGGCAAAAATCAATGCATTTCGTTCTTAGTTGCGGATCAGTTGAGAACCGGAAAAAGCTTAAATTCTTTATACGATGTTATTTATCGTACTGATTTTTAAACACTTAATTTTAAATTTTTAAATGCACAAAGTTAACCTCTAACTGAAGCGTTCGGATTAAGTCATTTGAAATTTAACTAAAAATAAAAAATTTAAAAAAGACCAATGATTGGTCCAATGTTGCCAATCCTCTTTACGCAACTCTACTATTAAAAACTCTGCAGCTAGTGATGTAGTGTTTGTGTCATGTGCCGTGTACGAACATGAGCCGTAGAAGTCTATGGCAACACGTCCAATGTTATAAGGATTGGCGATTTGCGGCAAAACCAGTCATGCGATACCTATGATTCAGCTCATGAGCTGGCAAAGTGATACAGTTTGCTTTTTTTCACCCACAAGCTTACCCCTCCCAAAATATGAATGAGACGAAATATGAATGAAATTTAGTTTTATTTGCAATTATTCTGAAATTCCATAAATAAATTTCAAACTCGAAACCGAGACCTAATCAGTACCAATGTCAAACTCCTTCATATTTTGGACTACATAGGAGATTCAGTGAAGACTATCAGAGAGAAGGATCGGCTGTGTATAATACAAAGCTGACACTTTCCTGTCAACCGGTTATATTCTTTCCTCGCGTGATATGGAGAGTTTCATGAATTTAGTTTAACTTAGGAGGAACGAGAAATGATGTTGCGGCGGCTACGGTGCTCAACAAATTACATTACAGCTCTGCGAATAATATTAGAAACCACTATGTTTTACACCCTTTTCGCAAGATGTTTACTTATCATCTTATAAAATTATGGTTTTCCTTCATTTTCATAAACAGTTATCAACAAATTGATCGGTGATTTGGTGTTTAAAAGTTATTTTTTACCAATGTTTACAGAAAATATATGCACTATGACAGAACAGAATCAAATCAGCAACTTTCTAGCGCTATCTGTGAGCGGTTTCAACGTACAATCGACAATGGGCAATGTTCGATTGGATTCGTTTTTTGACAGCTAAACGCGAATCCAATCGATCCAAAATGGAGTCTCCGCAGTTCTCTTTCTACGGCCAATTTTCTTCACTGGATGAAACCCGGTTTTCGCTGAAAACCAGTTTTAGGTTGCTGGTGACGAATTAGCCGAAACCCGGTTTTCAACGAAAACCAGTTTTCATCCAACTGAAGAAATTGGCCGCTAGAGTTTTTCTAGTAACTTTGAGTGACTTCAACTGAGTTACACAGTTGAGTAAATTGAAAACTTACTGTTTCGTGGTTTATAACACTTTATTCGTAATACTATTCTATGTAATTTATTATACATTGTTACAAAAAAGTATAATAAACTGAATACAATGTCTTGTTTAGGCCATTTAAATATTTTGTTTCTCAACACTAATACTTTTCTTTCATGTTCTCCGAAAGAAAAATGTTTGTTTACTTTGCACGATAGGTAGCCATCTGACTGTTCGATAGGTAGATTGGGTTTCACTCTGTGCGAGCCTTTATAACTAAACAGCGCCTTTGTCTGTAATTGTATTAGTGTGTTCAACGATTTGTTTTCCTCCACCTGTCATAGGTGGAGGAAAACAAATCGGAAATAACTTTTCGGTCGGATTATTTTCATGATGGAACCTGACCAACCCGTATTGTACGTCTCCGAAATAAGTGTTACAGCGACCTAGCGCATTTCAACACCATTATAAATACTTTAGGAGAGCTAATTCAAATGCTTAAATTGGCTGACAGTTTTATATACGACAGCTGGAGGAAAACAAACCCTCAATTAGTGTGTGTGAAATAATTTGTATAGAACTCTATGCTTATTGAAAGCATTATTTTAGCGATTGTAGTCGTCCGTTACTTCCACCGATCCGAAAAAACTGTCAACACTGGCAAAACGTAAACAAGAACGAACACTGGGTCGTCTTCCCGAATAGAAATGTACAGTAACAAAACCATGATTATCACTGTGACAGTACAGTAATTTTACAATAATTTACAGTAAGTTCTAATGGTATGTTACAATACAAAAACAATAAACTATAACGTTTCTACAGTAAATTTCTATGTGAAATCAACTTTTACAGTGAAAAAGGGGCGTGGTTATGTATCTTAACATTAAAAAAATCGATTTTTCTCCATACATATTTTTTCTACGCACAGAAAAATAATGTTGGTAAAAATAAGAGTTTTTCACTCTTAGCAAAAAACAACCAACGCATACTCTTAGTTTGAAAATAAAACTTTTATTTTGATAACAATTCTTCATTAGCTTAAAAGGAAAACTTTTATTTTGATTATTATTCTTGATTAATTTAAAATTTTTAGTTTCAACCTAAAAGTAGGCGTTGGTTGTTTTTTGCTAAGAGCGGAACACTCTTACTTCTACCAATATATTTTTTTCTGTGTAGAAACAGTAAAATTTAATGTGGGTTTACTGTATCAGTTTTTTGCTGAACAATAAAATTGATTGTTACATGAAACTTGATTGTAAATCTACTGCGAAAGCTCTGTTACGAACAATGTTGAAACAGTAATCACTATAATATTTATTGTTTAACGATTGTTTGTAGGGTAAATGCTATTGTAAAATTCTATTCGGGTTTTTATCAGCCGCGATTTCCATAAATTATAAAGACCCGTTTTGCTTGTTTTTAATTTTACTTTGAGCATTTTTATAAATACCGTGCTTTATAAAAGAATGTAGTGAAAAGTTGTTTGTAGTGGTTGAATCAGGTGGTGTGTCCAGTCATAGGCAAGTTTTAATTATTTCCATTACAAAGAATCAAACAAACATCCGTTCATCGAATTTCCTGTTAGATTCCAAAAAGATGACGAGATTTCCATTGCTTGAATGTATGCTTGTTCCATAATAGTTATCTATTTTAAAACCTTTCTTTTAGGCCCAGACGTGCGAATGTAGGAGATGTTGAGAAATTTCGCGAAATATCAACCGATTAAGCTCTGCAAGGAGGTCTAATGCAACCCAGAAGAAAAGATTGCGAGCATTAAAACAAACTAATCGTCGTTTCCTACAGCGAATTGCTTGTTTGGAAGATCTTATCAACCAAGTACGAGATAAATACATGCTTACCGAAGATGCTGCCAACCATGTGCATTCAGTAAGATTATTGAGCTTTAATTTTCTACCGGTATGCAGTCTAATGTTTCGTAGTCCATTAATGGAACGGAGAGCTTGCTAAGAGAGGTACAAAATTTAAAGTCCTCAAGAAAAGGTCAGTGGTATAGCAGCTCATTAAAATATTTCACAGTAACTCTACACTTTTATTCAAATGAGTATGTTCAACAGGCATTGGGAAACAGAATCCCGAGTCATAGATCTATCATTAGATGGTACTCAGCCATTGAACGTGATCCTGAACTTACCTCCAAAACAATGTCAGTTTTGCAAATTAAAGCAAAGGCATCCTTAGGGAAAGGAAAACGCTTTTTTGTAACTCTGAAGATGGACGAGATTGCCATACGTCAAAAGGTGGAGTGGGACGATATCAGAAAGCAATTAAGCGGCACAGTCGAAATTGGTGGATGTATTGAAGACGATGTAGAATTTTTGCCAATGGCCAAAGCTCTTGTGTTCATGGTCACTGGTGTCGCTGAGGCTTGGAAATTGCCTGCTGCCTATTTCTTAATCGAATGCAGATCAGAACCCTAGTAACAATAGAGGTTTTACGGCACTCTTGAAGCCCTTCTCAAAACTTAGAATGTACTTGTAATATGCTATAAAACTAGAAATGCTACTTGGGAAGGCATATTTAATAGAAAATGTTATTTCGTATCCATCAGGGCTACTGTTATAGCATTTACTTTTGATGGAACTGCAACAAATCTGGCTACCGTGAATAGACTTGGAGCGTGCTTGAAATATGGTCAGATTTTTGAAACATTTTTTAACCATCCAGTTACGGATGAACCCATTGCTATTATAATGGATGTTTGCCATATGGTTAAACTAGTGCGCAACACTCGGTGTGAAACGAGTATTTAAGACGGATCAGGTTGATATTGAATGGAAGTTTTTTGAAAAGCTAAATGATTTTTATTTGTTTGTTTATTTTTATTACGGTGACTTTAAATTTAAGTAGATGAACAATTCACCACAATGAAGATCTTACAGAGAAGACAAGATCAGATGATGTGGAACGAAATATTGATGTTGGTTAATAAAACAGAAATAACCGAAATTTGTTAATTAAACAGTTTATCGAACTTTACTTAAAACTTAAAATTGAACAATACGCGAAAAGATTTGGAGGCTTTAAATCGACTTTAAAAAAGTCTACGTAAATAATTTTGTTCCTAGGCGACAAATAATTTAGAGTAATTGTTACCTCTCGTTTTAGATAACTATTTATTATAACGTGTTGCTTTATTTAATCAAATTAGTTTATTAAATTAAATGTCACATTAAAATTCTTATTGTCCCGGCAATTAGGCAACCTTAAACATTTCAAAGTAGCTAGCGCTACTGGCGTTTGGTGGCAGCTTTAGGCAACATGCAATATTCATGGAGCTGGTCGTGGTCCACCCAGCACATCCAGAAAATTTTCAGAAAATGTTGGAACACAACAATCAATAGAGCTTTATGAAAACGAAATAATATACTCAAATAACGAAATTTTAAGGTCTGCCCCTTTTACTCCACCAAAGATTATATAACATTCAAAGCGAAAGCCCCTTGTATCACATATAGATCTTTATTTGTTAATTATACTCGTAAAATTTCAGAATGCACTCATTTTATGAAGCCAATATCTCGCCACACACGTTGGTATGCATTCCGTATAGTTCAGTATAATGCATTCGTCAGGTTTGATCTCCCGAGCATTCATAAATAGCCATAAATCAGCAACAAGTAGCGCATATTGCTACTTCAGTGCAGATTTGGCTTCTTTCTGAATGATTCATTGTATTATAATATATGCAAGAGGAAGGCGTGCGTGACGAGATAAATGTAAATCAATATCGCGCGTGGCAGGCAGCCGGTTGCGACTGTTGTTACATAACAAATATTATTCACGAATTTGTGATGACCCGACAGGTCATTGTAACCCCCCACGTCGGGGTGTATTGCGATGACACCATTGGAATGCGGTTCAAGAGAGTTGGTTTTCCAGACTTTTTACATGAAGACTAGCGAAGTTTTTGTTGCATGCAGCTAAAGAGATTGTCACAAATTGCGAAAAGGATCGTTTTTTGGTCAGTTTTCATTAGTGCTGATTACTAGTTGCTGGAGTATTTGGGTGTCATATTATGCTGTGTCACGCCATAAATAATGATCAAATTGATGATTAGTTATGCTTAAACAGTGTGTTACATCGTAGACGAAGACACACTGTAACTTTGGGTATATCTTTTTTTCATTCTTGATTATGCCACAGAGAACTGACATCCATCTCGAGCGATGAAATTGTGTAAAAATTAACGACCTATTTAAAGGTAGTCGGGATATCCCCACCAGGTGCGCTATTGAGATTGACTGAATTGACAGCTGATCACATAGAGATTTCAAAATGGTCGACATAGTTATACCTCTAGTTCGAATATGCTGGTATAGTTGGCGCTATTATTTTAACAGGTATTCGATCAAAAGATCACTAATGTACTATAAACTTATTATGTCGAATGCGGATGTCTGTGTTTATGCAATCTAAGGATGGAAACATAGTTGAAATCCGCAAACAAATATATGTGAAGTGCTTAAATATTCAACGTAAGCATTTCATTCAAGGTTTAACCACAGGTAACAGACGTTTACGATCATATTGAAAACTGCCTTTTCGAATAAAATGAGCAAGGTTTAGCAAAATTAATTTCCACCACAAATATAACTTGTCGTGCTTTCTTCATCGAATTTTATTATAATTTACACGTGGATTGAAAATTATAGTTTCTTTAAACGGAAAACCAATGCACTTCAATGTAGTTTTACTCGAATACTGCTGTAAAATGAATGACATATAAATTTAACGTAATTTTCTATCAAATTTTTGATTCAATCTTTGTATGTTTGTATGTTTACATTCGTATTACATGTCGTTTAAATTTCATTATTTTTTGGTGTGTATACACAGCAAACTTTTGAGTAGGTGGCACTGATTTTCAACGCATATCGATCTGAAACTTACATTGGTTTCTAGATAAGTTTTGTTCTAGCCTAAATATCTGTTATCTGTGGTTTAACATTTTCTCGCGTAAACTATCCTTTACGCTGCATACTATACTCTATTCCCCCAATTTTTAGAGCTTGATTTTTCTGCAAAAAAGAGAAACGTGTAAATCACGCTTCAAGTATACAGTGACACAATCTCATATTCGTACACCTCTAGTGTATGTGTTTAAAATTGTTTCATAATTGTTTGCGCTATTTTGTATAGGTATTGTTTTGTACATGTGGTAGTAGAATTATCATCTGTCATTTTCTTATCATTTGTAATCTAAAGTGTGCAAATTTCCGTACACTACACATAAAAAATCATTACTTGGTGTGAAAATAGCACAATTTCATATTCGTACACTTTTGAAAAGTCAATTAATTTGTCAATTTGAAGACCTGTTATTTCTTTATTTTTTGTTTTACTTAGAAAAATAGATTTTATGACTACAGAAAAGTGTTCATTGGCACAGTTTCCTCTACGCTAGTTTAAGAAATTCCCTCAAATTAGCGTAATGGTTAAAAAAATAAACTGGCTGCCATTATGGGACGAAAATTAATTATTACCAAAATGAAGGTAAATCACTTCAAGAAATCTTTGAAATCGTTCAAAGGTTGCGTCCAACTATTTAAAATGTCGTTAAAAGCTTTGATGTGGCGAAACATAGAGCAGATATTGCGAAAAACTTGAACTGTAAACAATTTACGATGAGGGATAAACGATTTTTAATTAGGAAAAATTTGGGAAAATTGAGTAACTAATGTTATATATACTCAGGTTTTTTACGCGGGGCCGCGTAAATGAAAAAAGGCGAAATGAAAACCGCGTAAATTTCAAAATCCGCGTAAATGAAAACTGCGTAAATTTCAAAATCCGCGTAAATGAAGACCACTTTAAGTTAAGAATCCGCGTTAAAGGGAACCTCGTTGATGGATACCTCGTAAATTCCAAAATCCGCGTAAATGAAAACCGCGTAAATTTTAAAAACCGCGTAAATGAAAACCGCGTAAATTTCAAAATCCGCGCAAAAAAAAACAGCGTAAAAAAATACCGCGCAAAAAAAACCGCGTAATCAAAAACTCGAATGTACATGGTAAATGAATTGTATCATAGCATTAAAGTATAAGTCCGCTCTGGTACGGCTTGTAATGTATGGAGAACGGCCAATTAATTACAATACCTGTGTTTTGAGCAAGAAGCTGTTCATCAATGAGAAGAACAAAGAATTGATTTTTTATTTACTAAACAACATTGAAACATTTTATCGGAATATTGGAAAGATTGTAAACTTTGTATACGAGTCCAAACTCAACATCTTTGACTCAAATGACCGTTGTTTCAAGTGGAGAAAATCGAACTCAGATCTGGACGTTAAAGGCTTATAACAGCAGCCAAGTGCAGAGACAGTGGACTTTTTTGTATGGGGTATTATATGTCCACTAGAAGTGCTAGAAATATGGTCTTCATTGAGGGAATGATGGATCAGAATGTGTATTTTAATATGAAGATCTTAAAATAAATTTAAAGCAAAGCTTCCATAAAATGGTACTTTTACTAAGAAATGGTGAATATTGGAAAATCGATCAGGAGAAGAACCTAAAGCATAAGGCGTGCAAAAAACGTTTAGAATAAATTTATAATTGTTTGAATGTTATGGATTCTCCACTGCGAACCCCGTTTATTAACTGATTAGAAAAATAAATGGGAGTATTTGGATAAAAAGTGTGAAACTATCCGGATTATAATGAGAATGATCTTAGAAACTACTATTCAGAAGAATGGGATAAAATTTAAGTTGAATGCACACAAAAACTAGTGGTTAGCATTCCAATACGATTGAAAACTGTAGTTACAAACAAAAGCTACCACATTGAATATTTATTATAGAAATTTCAATTGATTTTTGAAAAAATATGTGTACTGTACGAATATGATATTGCGTGTATATTTGACTATCTTTAGAATTATGAAAGAGCATTTGTAGTACAAAGTTTTAGTGTTATGCTACAATACAAAAACAATAAACTTAAACGTTTTTACAGTAAATTTCAATGTAAAATAGACTTTTACAGTGAAAAAGGATGGTTATGTATCTTAACATTAGAAAAATCAATTTTTCTCCATACATTTTTTTCTTCAAAACAGTAAAATTTAATGTGAATGCTCTGCATCAGTTTTTTGCTGACCAGTGAAATTGATTGTTACATGAAATTTTAATGTAAATCTACTGTGAGAACTTGGCATCGAACAATGTTGAAACAGTAATAACTATAATATTCATTCCATACTATGTTGCGTTTCGGTTTCGCCTCATCAGAAACCGACACTAACACATTGTCGGAATAGATTAGCGCCGGCTTGACGCAAATCCCTTAAAACTAAAACACACTATGTGTTTCAATCAAACGACTGATCAAACGTGATGTCCCGTTCGAGCAGAAGTTCTGTTTATGCCGATGAGACACAAGTGAAGCCGAAACTTGTCTTGGCTTAGCAGGCCTATGCGAAAGCACTATGCTATATTTCACCATAAGGAGGAAAAATTGGTAAAAACCAAAATTTCTCACTAGGGTGAAAATTTGTTGGTAAAAACCAGTCTTTGTACAGCATAGTATAATATTCATTGTTTTATGATTGTTTGTAGGGTAAATGCTATTGTAAAATTCTATCCGGGCTGGGACGAGCTCGGTACCAGTATGTTTTAAGCACAATTTACACCTTTCTGACTCGATACAGTACAGTACGGACACCAATATATTATATATGAGCGCTTTCACACTTGCCCGGCACAGTGTCTTATGCACCTGGATCGAAAAGGTGTGAATTTTGCTTTATACTGTAAACTGGTTGAATGTGTTTGTTTTTGAGAAATCGTCAGACCGTTGCCTGTCCGGGGTGTAAACGGGACGTGACTGCGCCGGCGTAGGGAAACTAAGGGTGAAACCGGTCACCTTTATTTTATACAAACCTACATGAAGAAATTCTGAATGACTTGCTTGAAACTGAGAGCGACCGTGACCGAGGAAAAAAATGTCTTATACTCCAACTTTTATTTTATGAACACTCGATTTTGTAATTAGGCAATAATAATTCCCAATGGGGAAATGAAGTTTGATTTTTTGTGTTTCGAATTCATCTCATCAGTAACCAGCACCAACTGGGTGTGTAGTTAGACGATGTATCTAAACTAGTACCCAAATTAGCACTAGTTATACATAAAAAATCCAAGCAGTTCACATGACACATGTGAACGTCTAAAGCAACTGGCTTGTCCTGAGTGATGTCCTGGGAAGCAAATGCAGAGGCTCTGGTTTGCTGAGAAGAAAGCGAAAACGAACTCTTGTCTTTTGGCTACGCAGGTTAAAGCCAGGCATTATGCAATATTCAAAAAAAAAAATAGTGCTAATTTGGTTACTAGTTTAGATACATCGTCTAACTAGACACCCAGTTGATGCTAGTTACTGACGAGATAAATTCGATTTTGCAAGTTTATATTCTGTTACTATGTTTTAATTGCCACAAGGTTCTACTGTATCGATTTTGTTGGCTATTTTCGGCAAATTTGAGACTAAGAGAAATGAAAGCAATGAAATTGAAAGACGGATTCTAGAGCGAATCAGTTATAAACTTAGAACGGAAAACTAGGACTAGGCATGCTCATATGGACATGATCGAAAGGAAATGTGAGGAATTCTTTGCCCTCTGCTAAGTAGGAATTGGGCGTTGCACCCAAGTCAACCGTATGGTCTATGGTAGAACATAACTCATCATCATGTTTTACCGCCGATGCCGGCCGGCAAAGAATTTCATTGCTTTCGTTTCTCTTAGTCTCAAATTTGCCGAAAATCGTCAACAAATTCGATAAAGTTTATATTCTTTTAGCTTTAATTGGAACTACATCTGATATCAGCCAAAATGTTCACTCTTGGTAGTTTCTTCGATTTTGCGGCTGCTTTTAGTTGCTATAGTGATCCTGCATTTCATGTCCCGTTTACCCCTAGTTCTCCTATATTTTTCATCGTCAATTCTGTGTGATTCTCCCACTGTACGAAGCATACAGCGTTCTATGTGTAGTAGTTTTCGATGTTTTCTGAAAAGTAAACACGTACCTTTAGGTTATATCTTGGGTTACACATATTTTCACTTGTTTTGCGATAGTCGAACGTAAATTGTAACCGATTTGATAATGGATGAAGAGTATCTTATTGAATTGGTGTGTACATATCCGGTTCTTTATGATTTATCCCACGCGAAATATATGGATGTACGGTATAAATCGGAGATTTGGAAAAGAATTGGTGCAGAGTTGGGTCAGAATGGTGAGTCAAAAAAGGAAACAGTTACCAAAAACTGCCAAAAGGTGCCTTCGCAAAGTCGTTCCAAGTCGTTAAGCGGACCCTACACGGGACAAGGATATTGTCAATAAAAATATTGTCAAGACTGCTTCAATACGTCAATCTCATTTGATTTCTACATGATCAATATTTTCAAGATACCCTTACACGATCAATATATTGATCAATAATCGATTTATTGACAATATTCCTGCACGTGCAGGGTCCGCTTTACGGAACGAGAAAAACAGCAGATGAAATAAAATTTTCAAAACAATGAAGCAATCGTTCCGGAATCACTTTTCGAAAGCATCTTAAGTAATTGTCGTTTCTCTTCCGGTTCCGCCTACTGCGTAGTTGCAAAAATGGCCTTAGCTCAAGCGAATTAAATTAACACAACCGACAATCCGCGGCAGATTTTTAGTCACAAAAGTGACTTGAAAAATAACTTGACAAATCCAATATTTAAATTTCAGCGTCTATATGTAAATCCCGCTGGAACAACATTAGAGATCAGTACCGGAAATCTTTAAAGAAGGAAGCTATCAGAAGTGGACAGTCTGCGACTAAACTTCGTCCATACAAGTATAGAGAATTATTAGGATTCCTCAACGTATCGTACCAAGAAAAAGGAACTCCCGACAGCCTCGGAGCCGCGGAAGTAAAACAGGATAGTAAAGAAGAGTTCTGTGGCGATGATGAATACGAAAAGGATCCATTATCACAACATTGTTACCCGAAGCTGTTCCAACCTCACAACCTTTTAACTCCGGAACAAACATTAACAACCACACCACCAAAAGAAATTCTAGCACGAAGAACAAAGACTCCATCATACTTGGACAGAAAATCCCTAAGCCATCACTCCGATGAAACGAGCTCTACGCTCGCCACTCGAATGATGGACTATATTGTCAGCAAGGAACGTTCTGCAACTGCCGAGCCACATCCTGTCGATGCGTTTCTAGCAAGTATTGCCCCGGTTTTAAAATCGTTAGATCCTCTAAATTTAAACCGGGCTAGATCTGAAATGTTTGCAGTAGTTCAAAAGTATGAATTGGCCATGCTGATGTCTACCAGCACCGAAACGTCACCTACACGACAGGCCGTTCTCGATTCTCCATCCAATTACACTATAGAACGGCTGAACAATTCGTCGCCAACGCATACCGAAGAGATGCCGGATATAGTAAAGGAAAACATGTTTTGACTGGAAAAAAATTGCACCAATAGTTGTTATCGACTGAAATAAAAATATAGACTAAACTTATTTTTTTCTCTTTTTTATTTAGACTACATGCAGTAACATTTTCTTTTTTACATTTTAACGACATTCGATTAGCTAGAGATTACTGGGTAGGGAAAGTTATGAAAATTTTGAGGCAGCATAACTACGAATCACTAAAGTCCACCTACATGCCTCCCGGTAAAGACAGACTTGCTCCTCCTTACCGTGAGAACCGACTAAGCCTACCTAGTCGAGGTCTAAGCTCGACCCCCATCAACAGAAGACAAAAGTTAAGCCTGTAAGATATTAAGCCCGTTCTAATGACCCTGCCACTTTCCGATCTGTATCCTTCACATCCTTGCTCTCACTTGAGTACTATGGGTCATTCATTAAAAAGTAAAAACAATAGACTAAACTTAAATTGAAAAAATGTTATATTTCTCCGTAGGGATAAAATTGGTTTCAAACCATTTTTGTGCGCGTGGGGCACCAAACTTAGCTATAATAAAACAAGGTATTAGCGAGTCGGCTTAGTCTGTTCAGATTAAGGTGAAGATATGTGGAAACCACGTTGCTAGGCACCGACTCGCTTGTTTACATTGCGAAAAACTGAAATCTGAAGTGAAAATTCAAACGTACAAATGAGAGTTTCCGAACATTTTCCTTTGGTCATCTGCACATTGGCAGAAAATTTGAAGTTTTGTTAGTAAACGATTAAAGTTTCGCGAGTGTTTTTGCAGTTGTGTGTGAAAAAAGTGCATTTGAAAAAGTGCAATGAAAACGAGAAGAAGAAAAATAAGAGTGTTTCTAAAAGAAACCCCAAGTGAAGATTTCGCACAAAATAGGAGCTACAGATGGCATTCCGTCAAAAACTCGGATTGATTGTATAGGAAAATGTTCTAGCTTCCTTAAGTAGCAGTTTCGCGGCACGCCAGCAAGGTTAGTGTGTTGAAAAACGTATTTTTATATTTGCTCATGATCAGTTGGATGCCGTGGTCGATCCAGCGATTCCGGTTGGAGCGTGGCTTTCGGTTCACTGGTGCCCCGACGACCCTATACTGGTGGTTTGTCGTGTTCGATGCTACTCGGCGTAGTCCCCGACGCGTGCCCCGACGACCTACCGTCGATGATGCGTGCGCTCAGTCTAGTCCCCGGAGGTGTAGCTAGCCTACTGCAGTCGCACCCGGTGGTTTACTTTATCTCTCTTCCTCAGACTGACTTGTCAAGTGCCATGGTCGGTCCGGCGATTCCAGTTAGAGTGTAACTTCCGGTTCATCGGTGCCTCGACGACCCGATGTCGTGTACTGCTACGGTGCTGGTCGTTGCTCCTCTCGCCAGCTTCGTTGCCGCACTGACATGATCTCAACGATTGTTCTGTTCACCGAGTCCCATTTTTCTTTGTCTGCACATATTCTTTTGACAATATTAGTCATGTTAACGTCCTCACCGACAATGGTTCTCATTTCGTTTCGCTCGTGCTCGAATCGCGGGTATTCGAGGACAACGTGCTCAGGCTTTTTCTCTGCATCTTCGCACGCGATGCAGAACGGTGAACTCGCCTGGCCGAACCTGTTCAGATACTTTTCGAAACAGCCATGACCAGACAAGAAATGTGTCATGTGGAAGTTCACCTCACCGTGCGCTTTGTTCACCCACACCGACAGGCATGGAATTAGTCGATGGGTCCATCTACCATTTGCAGCGTTATCCCACTGATGCTACCACTTGATTAAGGTGTCAGATCGGGCTCGTTTACGGACTCCTCTCGTGCCTCGATTCCTATAACACTCGCTATCTTCTTCGAGTAGAAGGTTTATGGGAATCGTTCCAGCTATCACGTGGGCTGCCTCTGACGAGATAGGTATGCGCGACACCCGGCTATCAACCTGAACGTGCTGTTCTGCCGAGATGTGTTCCTCTTCATCTGCAGTGCCGTCACCCAAGCAGGTCCTGCATATCTGAGCACCGATGTGGAGACACTCGCCAGTAGTCGCTTTTTACTACCGCTGATCGCCGAATTGTTGGGCATGATCCGAGATAGTGCCGAGATCACTGTTACGGCCCTCCCGCATGCGTGGTCGATGTGGCTATTGAAGCTTAGCCAGTCGTCTATCATCACTCCCAGTTGTCTAACTTCCCGCTTTGAGTTGATGATATATATGTATGTGTGTGTCATTTAAACTCACAATTTTCTCAGAGATGGCTGAACCGATGTTCACAAATTTAGTGAAATTAATCTGAAAGGTATAACGCTCCCATAGGCTGCTATTGTATTTTTAGTTAATCCGACTTCCGATTCCGGAGTTACGGATTGAATAGTGCGATCACACAGCAAATGCCCATATAAACAGGTTCTACCATTATGTCCAAATGATGTAAAATGGGTACAATATTACTCTAGTTTGAGGGTCTGGATCACTAATGATCTATCAAAGCAGCTTTGGCCACATTGGCCACCTATGATGCCTCCGGAGAACTCGCCAAGTTCCTAAGCTAATATCACACCTATTCCCCAGCGAATTCTCTACCGATTTTTACAAACTTGATTTCAAATGAAAAATACAGTAATACCATTGACTGCTGCTGAATTTCAATCGGTTCGGACTCTTGGTTCAGGAGTTACAGGATGGTTAGTAAGGTAAATGTAAATCGGTACAATTACAATCGCAATACCGCAGAGGCTAAAAACTATTGAAATGGTTACCAAATTACTTCAATTCACATGTCTAGATCACTGATTACCAGTCAAACATTCTTTAAATATATTGTCCACATTGACGATTCCGGAAGTCTCGGATTCCGGGCATATTCCACAATTAAAGTCACATCGGTTCTTTGGTGATGACTGAACCGATTTTCTCAAACCAAATTTCAAATGAGAGGCAACAATTGCAGTTAAGTCATAGATACAGCGTACCATTTTGGGACGAGGGAAACAATCGGAATGTGATGACGATCTTTCAGGTTCTTGAAAACAGTTTGTAATGCTGGTCCACCAAGATGAAGTAACTTCGCTCGCATAACCTGTTGATCAGTAATACCATACGCAGCAAAGTAGCATTTTAAGGACTCCCTCCAGGATCTCCATTCTTTCGCCAGCTTGCTTGTTTCAATCTGATTACACCTGGAGGCTGGCACCGGACGTGCTTCTTCCATCTGGAATTGAAACAAACACAAGTTTCTTTTAGCAATCACTCCAACTTCCACGCAACGGATTGAGTTCTTTATGAAAATCCCTCCTGATTTCCATTCATTCATGGAAAATTCTATCAATTTTCGCATTTTCATCCAGAGGTGGGAAAATACCGGTTGAGTACCGGTACGGTAAACCAAATCTCCACACGTGTTTCCTTTACATTGCGTGCGGTCTTAGCGTTGGTTGTGTTTCAGACGCGAAACCCAACCGAGTTTCGTTTACAAAGCACCGCGGTTAACGAAACCAAACTTCGGTAGTGTATTCGGGTTGATGTTTATCGGCTATGCTAGTGCTGCTAGTATTTTTATTGTGAATTCTAAACAAATTTCTTTTGCGTATAATATAAGGCAGAGTGTATGTAAGGAGAGTGAAGACAACTGTCATGATTATCCGTCAGTGATATTCCAAACGAACAAACGACCTGTCAAAATACATGAATTTGACTCGTTTGGAATGACACTGACAAATAATAATTGTTCCAATTTTGACAGTGTCGTCACTCTCCTTATACGCACTCAGATATAAGGTATCTTCTCGGTAATTGAAAAAATGTCTTCAGACATCTTTCTGTTCAAATAAATTATGTTCGTTGTCATAAATGGCGTTTCTTAACTCAATATTGCGATATTTTCATAATGATTTATCATCAGGAAATTTGCAATATGGGTATATTTGGTATGGGAAACTGCCCAAAAATCGAAAGTAAAAGGAAATTTAATGGCCTCCGCTATTTTTATATCTAAGATAGCAGATCAAAATTTAAGATGACGGTATATTCAAGATATTCTGTCATCTATTATAACGCGAGATGGACATTTTTAATATAAGAAATATGTCAAAAGATCGCAAAATGATGCCCCTGCCGTCATTTAAAATCTGATATGGCGAGCTATATTCGATACTACTGACATTCAATAACGTTTTAATGGTAAAAAATCATGATACAAGGGTATTTTTGATATCAATAAGTTGTCTAGAGATTAAAAATTGTTATTCATCGCCAATTTGCATCCCAGTATGATGTTATTTTCACGACGATTTAGCATTTAAAAGCATGCATATTTAAATAGGAATTTAATTCCAAGAAAACGAGATTTGAATTGCGTCGTAAATTAGAAATTCAAAATGGCGGAATTTTTATTAGTTTGGTGTACGCCATCTTGGTTTTCAGCATTGAAACAAACATCAATTGTTGAACTGTTAACAACTGCTCAAAACCAGCCAATATCGATATTACCCCATCGACTCTCAACAACTAATTGAACTCAATTCAATTGTTTATTTGGCAGCTTTGCACATTAATTTACTGATTCTTCTTTTAACCGCAGCACTGTGTATGGAAAAAACTAGGTTCGGTTTTCTAAATCCGAACCGAAACCGCTGCTAAGAATACATCAACACAAGTAGAAACTCGTGCACACATGTAAACGGTGACTCGGTTTGACTTTAGAAACTGAGAGTCGATTGAGGTTTTGACTTCGTTTACCGTGTGAACGAAATCAAAACCGAATACGATGTGCATCTCTCGTTTACACGTGTTGAGATTTGGTGAATGTACGTACCAGTTGGTTTTCTTACCCACCTCTGTTTTCATCACGCAATGGAAAATTCTTTAAATTGCGTCTCTCCGAAATTAACCTCACCGTGGAAAATCTTTATGATTTTCGCAAGTTTTTTGGAAAACCCCGCAGGATTTTGTCATTGCATGGAAAACTCCTATCGGTTTTCGCAAAATTTCAGGGAAACCCAACTGATTCCCACTACCGTAAGATTAACTTACAACTATCTACGATGCTTTGAGTCAAATTCTCAGAATTCATGTGGCTGTTATACCGCCATTTTGCATTGCCCGGAATTTTCACGCATCAATCTTTCCCATGAACGGGCTTTTTACATTTCTTACAAAAGAAATGTATAGGATTCGCTCAAACTTTGAAAACCTTTTCCGAGGCCCGAAGGGCCGAGTCTCATATACCAATCGACTCAGCTCGACAAATTGAGACAATGTCTGTATGTGTGTGTGTGTATGTGTGTATGAAATCTTAATGAAATTAGTTTCAAATGAAAGGCCTAACGTTGCCATTTGACACTATTATTTTTGATTTTCGATATGTTGTTTACTTTCTGAGATATGGGCGATTTTGTCAAAACACAGCAGGTTTTTTGCGAATAACTTTTGAAAGTTACAATATTGCCCAACAAACTTCACATTTATAGGAAGGTTGTTAAAATACCTTTCTAACAAGCTATAGATTGTCTAAATCCGTGCACGAGCGGCGGAGATATTAAACATTTTGTATTTTTAGTCCTCGCTTACCAATTTCCACTAACTAAAGATGAAATTGTTTTATACAGAGTATTGCTTTACTGGTGTTTTAGGGGCAAAACTAAACCGATTTTGAATATCGGGGTATGAAAACACATCTACGTGATTCAAGGAATTCGATGTTGAGAACATTTTGTGAATTACCTTTATAATAAATTAACTATTTCTCAAAAATCAATATATAAGTTCACTTCAAAGACAAAATAATGTGTTGATAAAGAAACAGTGAGTTCTAGTATTTATCTCTTGGATAAGGCATTACGTTCAATCATGAGGTAAATGTTGGATGGTATATCAATACACAGATCAACAAGTAATTCACCTAGTAGTGAGATAAAAGATTTCTCATATAATTATACTCGTGGCGTCACCGAAAGCAACTGTATGTTTGAAGCCCAAAAGTCTAGCGAAAATTTAGCTCTTTTCCTTTTACTACTCACATTAATTATGACAAGAATGAAAGAAATCAATATATCATAATAATATACCTATAAAAATAATGTCACTGCATTAACCATCATTTGCCATTCCTCACACGCCCACACCCATCTCTCTCTCCTTCTCTCTCTGTCTCTCTCTTTTATCTCATCTATCTAGCTATTTCTGTATCCATTTCTAAGTTGTGTGATAAGATCTTCTGCCAATCTGAAATATTTATTAATTGTAATTGCGAAGGTTTGAGAAAACAAAACTATTTTTTGTCTGCTGCTACATCAACTCAATTTTAATTCAATTGTATTCAAAGCCTGTATCTACACTATAATTAAGGAAATTCATGGCTATATCCGAAAAATATTTGGCTTAACTGAGTAATATGAAAGTTTGACGATGAAAATTTTCAAAAGAGACATTCCACGTGAGATATGTAAACTATTCGTATCTCTATTGAATTTTGAATGAAATATATGCTCAAAGATTGAAAGTTGAAGCCAGCAGGATTGGTCTTGCCATCAACGTTTCGAAGACAAAATACATGAAAGGAAGAGGTTCTAGAGACGACATTGTGAACCTCCCACCCGAGTTCGGATTGACGGTGACGAAATCGAGATGGTCGACGAATTCATGTATTTGGGCTCACTGGTAACCGACGATAATGATAACAGCAGAGAAATTCAAAGACGGATCTTGGCGGGAAATCGTGCCTACTTTGGACTCCGGAGGACGCTCCGGTCGAACAAAATTCGCCGGCGCACGAAGTTGATTATCTACAAGACGCTGATTAAATCGGTGGTCCTCTACGGCCACGACAGCTGGACTATGCTCGTGGAGTACCAACGCGCCGTTGGAGTTTTCAAACGAAAGGTGTTGCGTACCATCTATGATGGCGTGCAGATGGAAGACGGAACGTGGCGCAGACGAATGAACCATGAGTTGTATCAGCTGCACATTCGTTGTATTGGTACGAACTTTCATGAAAAATAACGGATCAAAGACCAAAAATATCCACAAATCAGATCCAGGAAAAGAAGTCTCCCAAAGTACCCACTCTCGATGAGGGATGCAACTGCAATGTGTCTTCTAACTTATCGTCGTCCATATTTGGATATACTGAGTAGTTTGCACCATTTCTTTTTCACAGTATTGGTCTGTATAGGACTTATTTATCCATATTTTCTGCACGAGAATTCGGAACGAAACAATATGAAAGCTATGAGGATGAATGGAAAGAGACTGCATTGCAATCAACTGAATGCACGGCTTTTATGCTATCGACATAGCCTAGACATTTCACACTATTTACTTCAATGCAAATAAAAACTTTGAAATATCTACCTGTCTCATTCACGAATCGCATTCTCCCTGTCGTTCTCTGTTCAAGGGGCTTGAAAGCACATGTGACCTTGTCTCACTTTACTATATTCAATTGCGTGTTAAAATACTGGACCAGTAAATTCTATTCTGTACATAAATCTTTTTTTCGGGAATATGTGACCAAAAAGTAAATTTCGAATTCCAAAGCAAATTGAACGTTCCAGGTTCCTGATAAATAATTAAGGTCCAACAATAAAGTAGAAACACCAGATAATCTTAAAACGACGCCGTCAAGTAAAGAAGCATGAAAACAAAAAGAATAAAACCAAAAAAAGATGGAAGCCCTAGAAAGTCCATTGCATATTTATTAGCCTTTTCTCAGAAGATGGGATTTTCAAAACATTTCAAAACTTTTTGATGCAATGGTTCTTAAATTCGTACAATCCGGTTTATTCATTTTCTTAATTCAAAAATGTTTTTAGCTTCAAATATATGACCGCTTCATTTTAATTAATTATTTCATACCGTATCTTTTTATTCGTTTTGTTCATCTGCGTTCATTTTACTTATTTTATTCGTTTCATTCTTTGGATTCACTCTGATCAGTTTATTCATTTTGTGCATTTTTCTCATATCATTCATTTCATGATTTTCATTGTATGCATTTTATTCATTTTTTCCAGTTTATTCATTTTGTTCAGTTTCTTCATTTTAATAATCTGACTACTTTTTCAGTTTCAATCATTTCATCAAAATAATTTATTTGATTCAATTTATTTCTTTATATTAATTTATAACCTTTTACCATTGTTCAATTTTTCATTTTAATCAATGCATTTAATTCTGCCAATTTTCTTCTTTTTATTCATTTTATTACTTCAGCTCATTTTGTTTATTTGATTCGTTTGTTTTATTTATGCATTTCATTTATTTTTTACTTTATTCATTTTGTTCATTTGATTCGTTTGATTCATTTGATTCATTTGATTGATTTGATTCGTGTGATTCATTTGATTCGTTTGATTCATTTGATTCATTTGTCTCATTTGAATCATTTGATTCATTTGGTTCATTTGATTCATTTGATTCATTGGATTCATTTGATTCATTTGATTCGTGTGATTCATTTGATTCATTTGATTCATTTGTCTCATTTGAATCATTTGTTTCATTTGATTCATTTGATTCATTTGATTCATTTGATTCACTTGATTCACTTGATTCACTTGATTCACTTGATTCATTTGATTCATTTGATTCATTTGATTCATTTGATTCATTTGATTCATTTGATTCATTTGATTCATTTGTCTCATTTGTCTCATTTGCTTCATTTGATTCATTTGATTCATTTGATTCACTTGATTCATTTGATTCATTTGATTCATTTGATTCATTTGATTCATTTGATTCATTTGATTCATTTGATTCATTTGATTCATTTGATTCATTTGATTCATTTGATTCATTTGATTCATTTGATTCATTTGATTCATTTGATTCATTTGATTCATTTGATTCATTTGATTCATTTGATTTATTTGATTCATTTGATTCGTGTGATTCATTTGATTCGTTTGATTCATTTGATTCATTTGTCTCATTTGAATCATTTGATTCATTTTATTCATTTGATTAGTTTGATTCATATGATTCGTGTGATTCATTTGATTCATTTGATTCATTTTATTCATATCTTTAATTTTATGCATTTCATGTTCAGTTATTCGTTTTATTTCATTCAATTTGTTAGTATGAGTCAATTTATTCTATTAATCTTATAACTATTTCTAAATATAATCTTAATTTTTATTTGATAACCTAATCTAATTCGATTCGTGTATATTATAATTTTGGTTTACATTAATTTTTCTACTCATTTCATGAATTTAAAAACCTATTATTTCATTTTTTGCTTTGCTTTTTTATTTCGTTCGTTTTGTTGTTTTCTATAATTTTAGAATTTAGATTTTATTCGTGCAAGACTAGAAACTGTTTTCATCCCACCTCTAGTTGGGTGCCTACTTCTCGTGAGTTCTGCAAACTAATCCAATAGTGAAATGTGTAAGAAATGTCTCATCTCACTGCAAGGTGGATTAAATCGGTTTTTTTTTTCAACAATTGACTTATAGATTACAGTCGTGCTTCGCTGGTTGGACCACACCTCTGTCCAACTAACGAATTTGATTCGTTAGTTGGTCTGACTGACAGATGTCAAAAACTCTCCAAAGGAGACGTTAGTAGTGTAATTGCATCTATTCACATCTCTAATAATTGTCAGATTGATTGTCAAAGTAAATTTGACATTCAGATGCTTTTTAGTTGGACAATGGTCCAACTAGCGGAGGTCCAACTTAAAAGCCCTCCAGTTAAAAAATGTCCAGCCAGCGAATCACGACTGTACTGATAAATAATCTGTTGCCACCTAGTTATTTATCAGCAATACCTTTTTTCACAATAAACTATTGCTGCTTACCATTTTTTTGCAATTTTTTTTCACCAAGTCGCCAGGTTGTTGTATCGCGTCCTTCTCGCTCGTCCCCCCGATCGTTCTCTCTGCTTTCACTACCACTCGTTAAAGCCAAGATTTATTATCTGAGAGGTGGTCCTATTTTTCATTGCCTCATGACTGTTGATAAAGGTATGCCTAATATGCTACAATGCCATTAGTTCTATTTTGAAAGGTAAAAAAAGAAAATGAATACACCGCAAACTAGCCCCGGTCTCCCCTATACTTTTTTGTTTAAAGTTAGTCAGCGTCTATTTTCGTGGTAGTCGTTGGGTACGTGGGAAGTGAAATAAGAATGTAAAAGACATTTCCACAATTTTATTGAACAAAATCAGCCAATGAATCATAGTTTGGATAAATGAGAAAGGAGCAATTGCATCACTAGGTGGATTAAAACAGGTTTTATAACAGTAAATTCAATGGAAATTTACAGGTTTGATAAGAACTGTGATAGTGCCACACAATGACAAAACATCTGTGGATGTCAATTTTATCCAATGATGATCTGGTTCGAGATTCATTCAACAGCAGCGACATAATTGCCGCATCATGTCCTAGGGATCTTCTTCTTGGCCACACTAGCACTAGAGGGCTCTAATGATGTGCTGCGATTAACCATTCTCATAATACCGCTCTCCTCTAAAGCCCAGCTCGGCTCAATATCAATGCAGCTGTGTTGCAATATTCAGTATGGATGTTTCAATATACCTACTTATTGAATACCTTCCATATTTGGTCGGTGTTAAGTCAGACCGGACTATGTGACAAAATATTGATATCGAGAAAAACGAGTTTAAAGTTTCAATCGCAGCATCCTTTACATTATGATTGGAAATTTATTTTTGCCATAATTCTTGTTTATTGTTACATATTTCAAATCTGGCAAACGTCGAATGTAGCTGACGATATTCTTTATCCAGAGCTATCATTATCTCATTTTTTGATGTTTTGCGACTTAGTCCGGTCTGACTTAACACCAACCATTTGGAAGAGTGAAAATTAAATTATATACACACGAATTTCTCTAACACTATTCTGTTGCTACTGAGCCCGATCAGAAACTTATAACAAAAAACTATCAAAACTACATCCCCCCGTTGATACTTGTTACAACTTTGTTATTTTAACTACTAAGACCTCACTTATAACAAAACTTGTTACAAAAATTGAATTTTTTTGTAATCTTGTTATTTCATACTGATCGGGAAGCATGAGTATTTCACGAAAAAAGTCGTCACCGTGGAACCTATTGGTCCTTGAACTAATGAAGAATGTCGTTTGTCACACCTTTGGAAAAGAGCACCATACAATGAAACCTATTTTGTATCACAGCATCGCATGCATACATTTTCCTCCCAATCTTAGCCCATAGGTGACCCTGAACTAGTGACTATAGTGAGCAAACATCCACCTTCTGCAGTCGGTTGAATCTTCACTTTTCGGATCATTATGCAAATCTATTCTGAATATTAAATTCACAGACAGCGAGACGCGACTCTTCACTCCATCATCGCTCGCAAGATAAATGGGAATTTACAAAGTGTTCGCTTAGTCTGAGACACTTCTCCGATACAAATGATTTGCCTATTTCTCAAGTGTGAATTTTATCTAAAATGCAAGGAGGAGCAGTTTGAACGATTGAAGGAATTTTCTTGCATATGTTAATAGTAGCGGCTGGTTTTTTACGTGTAAACTAAAAGTTCAGACTGACGAATCAAATTACATTTCGGGGGCTAGTATCGCGGTTTGCAGTAGGTAGCAATGGTTGGCTCAAAAGTTGGAGTGGAGGGTCTTCATCTAGCACACCGTCCGTCGAAGATTCCACCGTTTGGCAAAACGTTTAAAACCGCCTGTGGTCTCTGAAAACCATATCAGTCGTTTCTAGTCATCGAGGTTTTTTGAACATTTCTTGTCGTTTAGCCAACAAGCAAACATCGTCGAAAATGTACAAACAAATGGTGAGTGATGGTGATGCTAAAGGAAGTAGTCGTGTTGGAGTTCGATAGGTTTTAGATAAAGTGACGAAAGAAACATTAAATGTGATTGTGCACTGAACTTCGTAACGTAGTGCTTTGTTGAGATGGAATTCAAAGTGCTTCATCGTGTACAAATGCAAAATGGATGTTTCGCATCCAGTCGAAATGTGTGGAATCTCATCAACATTGTGCTAAGATCCATTCCAATTGAAATCAGATACAGAGAAATATTGTGCTTTTTTAATCAGACGCGGCTGCCTAATCCACATGATTTCCTCGTCGATTGTTGAAAAGTTAATGTGTACAAATGAATCGTCAGATCAAATATACTAAGTATAGCAAAATCGGATTTACGACTACCCAAGCCACCAAAAGCTATAAAACAGAAATCTAAAAGTTTGGACACTTCTATTTCCTTCTTTACATACTCTTTGGTGGTCAGGGCAGTTCAGTGGATTGCTGTCCATGGGGAGAAAAACTAATTATCCTCATATCATTCCAATGTGCTTTCGGAATAGTGGCATGAAGTTGAATCCGGCAAAAATGATATTTTTGTTGTGATGTTGGAGACGAAAATTTTGCTTCGCTTTCCATAAGTACAGATTGCTTGCCTAATAACGTATTTCGATGCTAATTTCGACGTCAAAATCCAACGTTATATTTTTAGTACTCATAAGATAGTTGAATTTGAGAGGTACAATTTTTTTACAAGGCTCCCATTGTTTCACTTCTGTTATTTGTTCCAGTGGGTTAACTGTCCTTTACTTGCTAATAGTGCTGTCGACGTATGTCTCCTTAGTGTAGACACAATCAATCTCAGTGTTAATAACATTTTCAGAAAAGACGCATATTGTTTGGCTGTGATGATTTCTGGTGATGATTTCAAGAGGGTTACTATTGTGGCGGATATTAGATAACAATTTAAGAGGATCGCAATACTTAAATAGAACGAATCTGTGAATACAGTGAAGGCCCGATTTTGTAAGCGAGAAAAAGCTCGTGACTTAGATGGAAAGACAATTAGTTGGGTTTTTGCCGCGTTATTGGATATTTTACATTCTTCAGATAGTCATTAAAAAAATTGAAAATATTCAAGCTTCATTACAGTCGATTACAAATAATTATCAAGCTGAGACAGAAATGTTAGTATCATCACAGAAAAGTGATTTTTGCATCCTGCAGGTAGATTTGGAAGGTTTAGAATTGAAAATATTATAAAGGGTTGTAGCGACATTTATTAGATTCACAAGATACCTGTAAGGTACGATGGGAAAGATAATTTTTAATTATCTTTATTATGTCAATTGAAAAATTGAAATCCCCACAATTTTGTAATTAATCCTTTAACACTGCCGAAAGCTTTTTCAGTGTCTCGAAGAGCAACTCTTGAATTGAATTGGGTCATTAAATGAAGAGTGAAATTCGTTTTTTATTACATATACGGATTGTGCTTATTTTTCTAAATATAGCAATAAATATGTTCAACACTTCAAACTTCAGAATAATTTATAATCGATTTTCTACGAAAATGTAAACACGTCTTCGTTTGACACTGTCGTTCATCCTTGACAGTGAATTTGGCCACATGGGTTAGCGTTTTTGATAGTTATCCCAATAAAAAATAGGAATCAAGGTAGTTCAATGGAAGGTGTGGTCGTAATAATTCAATTTTATAAAATAATTTGTTTTGTTATTTTGCGCACAAACTAGTGAAAAAACCGTTTGTATGTTTAATGTTAGCTGCATCGGAAAAATAAAAAAACTGGATATGGCTTAATGAGCCGGAATTTCAAAAACATTGAAGATCCATTCCATAATTGTTTTGAAGGAAATTAAACTCCTTCCGTTCTTATTCTTCAGCTGTGGTCGAATTTGAAAAGCAGAAGCTAGGTACCATTCAAAAATTACGTAACGTTTGGTGGGGGGAGACGGTACGACAAAATATGACATGTTTTGACATATGGGGGAAGGTGAGTAAGAAAAATGGCTTCTTAATGTTTTTTTCAAGTGGGATTTTCTGAGTTGAGTACGATTTTTCATTACTTCGGTTTTCTTTGCAATTTCACCATGCAAAAATATACGCATGAAACGTTTCCAAATTTTGAATTAAAAATGACCGTTTGGTCAAGCAAACTTTTCGCAGGTTGCTACCAAAGCATTATCTTTTCAGACGTGGCCCATGAATGGTTAAATGGGTATTAACGACGCTTACATCTGTCAATGTCATTCTAATCAAGCACGGGACCTGCTTAGGGGCTATGCATAAATGGCGTAGCATTTTGGGGGGTAGGGAGGGTATGCCAAATTTGTGACGAAGTTTGACGAGGGGGAGGGTGTCAGAAGTTGTGCGACGTAGCATTAAGTTACTTTTTTTGACGGGTATCAAAACCCATTGATTAGAGAAAACAATTTAATGTTTCTCCATTCCCAAGACAAATAAATTTAAATTCACACAAATTACTTTCCATGCGGTTTTTCATGAGGTAGGGTAACCAACCAATTTTGGACCCCTAGAGGAAGTGAAATTACGTGAACGTCAAAAAATATTTGCTTGCCTATGTTTTTTAATGCAATAAATGCACGAGTCTGCTCCAAAACTACTGTTCTTGAAAGAAAACTGTGAATGGATGTTTTATACATTAACATAAACTCGAAAATGACATTTCTTCACAGCATGAATTTTTAACATTTCGGACCCTTCCACGCTAATTTGGACAGTGTTCCAAGCATATTTTGGACACACTGAATGTGACTGAATATATTTTGGAAACAGTGAAGTTTATTCTTCACTTTTATAACTTTACGCTTGTCCGGACATGCCGTAGACTCAGGTGATTCGCATTTCTAATGCCAAAAGACCCTGACTCCTACGGTAGCAGACAAAAGGTTAAGTCGCCGGTGAGCTCTAAGCTTGCATATATGATCCTTCCACGCTTTTCTAAACTTTCTCCCTTCAACACCTTGCTCTCCCTTGAGTACTATGGCTCTAAATATTGAAAAATATACTTCACTTTCCAGTCCCTTGCTAATTAAATGCCGAAAAAACTGTTGACAAATTGACTCAATAGGTCGTTAACAAAAATGGTTAACAAAAAAATGGTAAAAATAGAGCTAACAATAATATATTTCGTGTAACAATTCATCTGTAGCAGTATTATGGAGTAACATCCTCAAGCGGATGATAAATCAAGGTTCAGATTTCGTCAGGAATCTTCTTGTACTAAATATTAATTTTTTTGTTTTCGAGGTGGTTTCTTGTTGTTCTTTCTAAGCTCAGTTTTTCTTTGTTTCTCTTCCATTACTTTCCTTTTTTCTTCAGTTTTCGGCTTGTTGTATTAAACTGCTCGGCAGAATGTTAAAACAGCAGGACTACGTCGCTTGAATCGTGATGTTCCTGTTCGTGTGAGTGTTTCAGGCGATTCTAGGAATTCAGTAAGCACACTCTTATTATCATTATTTAGCTGTGATATGTCTCTTAGATTTGTCAACACATAGCTCGTCGAATTCAACAAATTCGAACTACAAATGTTCTTCAACATGGATTTCAGAAGTCTCCTCTTTGGTCATATTATGGTCTTCAATAAAATGTTCCTCAATCGTTTGATTTTCGACATCCATTGGTTTGAACATTTTTAAATAATTTGACCATAAAGAGCAGGCGACCTACCGTTACGAAATTTTTCACTTTTTGATTATTCTAATTCGATAAACAAATAGCTGTCAAGATAGAAAGTCGAGGGGTGTCCAAAATAAGTTGATATCTATTTTTAAGACATATTGTGGACACCATTTATTTAAGATTTTTTAGATAAATCATTACGAAGAAACCTTTTCAAACACGTAACATGCATAATACCAAATCGGACAAACTAATTAAATCGATAAAAAATATTATAATTGTACATTTAAATCCAATTTGAAATTGTATCATTTCCACCGGTTCCTCTTGGCTATCGTTGAAACATGAAACTTTTTCGGTGATATTTTTGAAAACTGTGGATTCTGTTTAATTTTAAACAATTAGAGATGAACTAATGATATTGAAACTTAATAGACAACCCAAGGAATGTAATTGCTGCATCAAACCAAACAAATTCAGAGAAACTTGGCAGTGTAGGAGGCAAATACATTAACAGGGTCCAAACTATGTAGGGGTCTAAAGTAGGTTGGTTACCCTAAATTTTACGATTCGTGGACTTACAAGCTAGCAAAAATACGAAAATATTCAGTATGCGGATTCAACTTGCTACATTAGTTAGCTAATGTTGCTAACTAGTAGACTTAGTTTGGTAGCTGAATTAAATTTTCTCTTCGAATTCAAGTTAATGAAATTTTGTAATTTTATAAACGTATGCTTCTTAGAATCGTTTCCAGCTGCAGGATTGTGAACTGAGAGAACTTCTCTTAATTCAAATTCAAAAGAAAACTATCACAATATATGTGTCATGAAATGGGCTTATTTTGTACGCAATTTGCTGTTAAATTGAAAAAGTTGATAAATGTCGTCAAACATTTTGAAAGGACATGTATTCAAAATAATTGAAAAACATATGTATTTTTTTGTCATGCTCCCGCCACGTTGCGCAGGGGGGGGGGGGGGGGGGTTGGTAAATACTTCGTTATTTACGAGCGGGAGGTTAGCATTTTGTGACCAAATGTTACGAGGGGGAGGGAGGGGTCAAAAATGGATTAAGTGCTTTTGACAAGTCTCGTGCTCGATTGAGATGACACTGACAGACAAAATGTACACGCTCGTATAATATAATTCAGCTAATAAAAACCGTAGTTACTCGGAGACTGAGTAGTGAAAATCAGAATAATCGTGGTGATTCCTGACCAATGTCTGATTATTGTTCGGGACATTGGACACATGCCAATGCGATTTTGTTTCTGCATGTTACTCATTTTACGGGATGTTCCACTTTTAACGAAATTAAGTAGGTATTTACTCATTTTTGAGTTAATACCTACTCAATTTCGTTAAAAGTGGAACAACTCATAGAATGAGTAACATGCAGGATGAAAAATTTTATTGACCTTAAAAATTTTGTCCAATGTTCCGTCCAATCATCAGATATTGGTCAGAAATCATCACGATTATTCTGATTTTCACTACTCAGTCTCCGAGTAACTACGGTTTTTATTCGCTGAGTTACATTATACGAGCGTGTAAACAAACCGCTGAGATGGCAATTGAAAGTATTCGTTGAAGAACACCGCGCGCCTAGCTCACCTTTTCTCGATCTCAGGGTCGGCTACCGTTCTCGGGAGGACTCACTGTACTTACCACTTATAAACTTTAGTCAAAGCGAACCAATGTAAAACCATCCGACAAAGAAAAGGGCTCTCTTATAAGAATGAAAATAAAAGGTATATAATTTTACAATTTATTTAGCGGTTGAATTTCGGCGCCGAAAGAAACACGTTGGGGCCCGTCGACGATCCAGCATAGGGGAGACAGAAGGCGGAGGTAACGTATCTGAAGCTACTTCACGGCCAGTGGTCGCTATCTGTTCTACGTAACGGACGAAACGACTCCCAGTGGAGATTTTAGCGTCCTTTGTCGGCGTGGCAACGGCAAGTCCCACATAAAAGGATGTGCGCTTCCTTTTAGGTGGCCGTAGCATATGCCCAAACTTTTACCGTAGCAAGGTGCTCACGTGCACTTCTGAGTGGAGCTGGTGGTTTGATGGTTCCACGATGTAGCAGCTTATCTTCGTATAACTTCAGAGCGATCCTGTAGGAAACCGATAGCGGTGGAGGGTGGTTCCGGGCCAGTATTACCGTTGGGTTGTTCTTATGCCGAAACCATTGGGCCATCGGCCCCCACCGTTGCACTTCTCCTACTCTGTACTGTCTTTTTCACGAACTTTAGACTTTTTGATCTTAAGCGCTTTGTAACTCGATCCAGAAAAGAGGTTTCAGCATCTTTAATGGGTATGTAAACAAATACAACTGCCTATTTAATGTGAGGAAAATCCAGAACAGAGCCTAGAGACCACATTGCCAGGGGGACGCTGTCTAGCAAGTATTTCGTACCCAGCTGGACCGGATCTGATTATCACGGTTAAACAGCAATAAATAAGGCCTTGTACAAATATGTCAACGACTAGTACACGAAACATGCGAAACCGCTTACCCTATATTCTGATTTTGGGGTGAAGTAACCAAAAAAGTGCTGGACCGAGGCGAGATGTTATGCACGCGCAAAATTTATGTGATTTGACAACCACAGCCTACCCCTGCACATCGCATGCTAAAATAGTAACTGAGCTACGCGGTATGTACGCGAATGAGATCCCCGGGCCTCAGTTGTGTTCATAAATGACACTGGAGACAACGTCACTACCGAGCAATATCTAAGGCTCTTTGCTTCCAAATGTTGTTCCTCAAGATTTGTAATATCTTTGGTTTAAACAAGATGGGTAATAAACCATACGGGCATTGCAGTAATCGATTTATTGAATACGTTGTTCGATAGACGAATTCTATCGAAAAACGGTAATGCCGGTGGGCTGCCTCGTTCTTGCGATTTGACATCTTTGGAACTGTTTTCTGCTGTACGTTAAATCCATTATCTACACCAATGCTTTTCAACAGGGGGCTAATTCACCCCCAGGGGTACATCAGATTATGAAATTTCCGAGTAAATTTAAACTTTTCCAAATATTTCCATCGAATTTTTCACTCTTTAATATAGAGACCATAATTTGATGGAAATATTAGGATTATAAGTCGAAATTTACCCGGAATAATTCATAATCTGACGTAACCCTGGGGGTGAATTCACCCCCGGTTGAAAAACACTGGTCTACACCGACAATCAGCAAACAACTGATGAGCTCAAGGATGCAACATGCCTACCTTTTCTGAGGCTGTAATTTTTCTGCCTACATTCTCCTTTATCATACGACACTGCTGTCGTTCGCTAGTGCAGGACGCCCAGCGCTGTACGGCAGCCCGTAAGCAAAGCAGTAACATGACAAAAAGTACCCACCAGACGCGAGCGGTACAGCCTTTACACTTTTAAATATTTGTAATCTATTTAATATGTTTAATCACAAACAACGACAATGAATGCGGTTCATTTACGCCACGACCGGCATCAACGCTTTCTACCTTTGACTATGTAGAGAAAAGTGTACAAAGCGAGAGAACAAACTTTACTACGCCACACTCTCACCGAGCATTCGGAGCACAGCAGCAAAACAAAAATGTATTTACTGCTGTATGGAAAAGTATACTCGGTTTGGTTACCGTTCTGGCAAGAACAGTAGTGATGCGTCGCTATAGCGGGCTGTACGGCTTGTCCAAATGTAAATGTACTGGAAAAAACGTCGTTTACCGGTACCGTTCGCATCCCTGGATGTGCTAGAGGTCAACATTGAGCGCGTTATTCACAAAATTTCTCCGGTCGTTCTCAAAAAGATTACCAAAATTAGACCAAAAAAATGGGTTTCGCAAAACGTATTCGCGGTTGACATTTGACTAGAATTATACACTTAGTTGAGGTCTGCAATTGCCCGCACGGCCGAGTAACCAGTAAATGTTTATACTGATATCTCAGTTGTTTGCTGATTTTCAGCGAATTATTTCCCAAATGTCAGCAAACAATTGTAGCTTTTAATGAGATCTCAGCGAAATATGATCTTGTCGAGTGCTCGGCTGTTCAAATGTCGGCAAAAGTCGCAAAAAATGCTGCGATTCGGCAGAAATAAATTTGCAACAAAGTTTTCTCAGTTGAACCTTGAAGTTTGCGCAAAATATAAAAAAAAACGGTCATAAATTCTGTAAAACGATTTATTCTATAATCGAATAAGTTTTTAAATGATATACTACTTTTCAGAACATTGAAATGCCAAAAATCAAACAAAGTAATAGTACAAACACACTTTAAACATTTTGCTTGAAAGTATTCGGACTGGTTCTTGTATTTATTGAACAAAGCATTCATTTAGCTGTTTTTATATACAAACCATTACTTTTTGTTCAACTGTCATTTCGTAATCATAAAAATGCCCAGAAAAAATCACGATTTCGACGATTGAGTCCGACTCCCGTTGAATATTGTCGTAGTTATTAAGGTTGGACAGAGAAAGGGTAGAATTCGCAAACGAAAAAAGCAGTTTTTATCCACACAGTATGTCAGTTCTTCATAAAAATCAATCAGCAGTACTGTAACAACATTCTACATACGCTGATAGATTTTTATGAAGATCTGACATACGGTGTGGAAAAACTGCTTTTTTTGTTTGCGAATTTTGCGCATTCTCTGTCCAACCTTAATGCCGTTTTTGCTTGACCCCGAAACTGATTTAACCCCAAGTTGACGTTTGAAGCTGAATCCGAATAAAGGCGAAAAGTGCAAAGACGGATTTGCTAAAACGACAAATCTTGATAAATATATGATTAGGGCGTATATGACAATTCGCTATGCTGTTAGCCGAACACAGTTCACAGCAGTTAAAGAAAGAGAAACGTTTGGACGTTTTTGGAAATTGTCAAAAAACGAATAAGCGCATTTCAAAATTTCATTTATTAGAACTCCATTTAGGTTATGGACATGTTTTACTGTTTTGCGATTAACTTTCGAGTTGTGTTCCATATTGCACGAAACTGACGAGGACGACTTTACTGGCCTACATTACTCGTTATTTATCAAATAATTTTTGTATTTTTTCTTCAACACCCACCATAGCTCATCGCACTGCTGGTGGCGGCAACCACAGTCTCAGCAGCTCCTACGCCTACTGCAGATGCCGACGCATCCGTGCTCAATCAAGAACTGATTATCAATGGAGATGGCAGCTACGCGTTCAGCTACGAAACTAGCAACGGAATCCAGGGCAACCAGCGAAGTAGTGACGGCATTAATGCAGTAGGTGAATACTCCTACACCGATTCGGACGGGGTAGAATACCGGGTGAGTTATGTAGCCGATGAGCATGGTTTCCAGCCGAAGGGTGATCACCTGCCAGTGGAACCACCGGCACCGGAATACGTGATCAAGATGCTGGAAGATCTGCGCGCCACCAACGATAAGGAGTTCGATTTGGACGCCCTGGATGCGGCCATTGCGAGGCTCAAAGCTACGCATGTTTGAGTACCCGCGCGGTACGATGAGCGTTGATAGGTTCTAAGTTTATAGAATGTTGTACATATTTCACAAAGGGCTAAGTTGGTTAGTGCAATTAAACATACAAGAATTAAATTTTTCCCATACTTGATCACGAAGAAAGCCCCGTTCGGTCGTACCATACCAGATTGGACTCTTTAAAAGTGAGATAAAAGTGCACGTTTAAGTCTAATCATCTGGAAGTGTTCATTGGATCTGTTTGTTATCACTCAATAAACAAGTGCACCAAAGGCCATATGATTGGAAGTGAATGTGCACTTTCATCACACTTTGAACGACGAAAATGAATGTTTCTATTTCATCAGATGGTTACCAACGTCAACAACTTGAGATATAATGCAGAATGCTAGGGTACTGCGTACAAAAACGGATGACCTGTTCGTCGCTGTTCCGGATGGTGAGCATAATGTTATTGTTCTTACTGAGACGTGGCTGAACGATGAAAGCAATTCGCTTAAACTGTTTGGTCGAATGTATATGGTTAATCGCAACTCTCGTGACACAAGCAGTGCTGGAACAAAAGAGATGGGGGTGTACTCAACGATGTGTCCAATCGATTGTAGTCCGAACCAAAAACCGATATTCTCTGCAATCTCGAACAACTTTGGGTAATCATAGGTATACATGATACTAGAATATCTGTGGGTGTTGGCTATCTTCTTCCCGATTTTGCCGATGACGTGTTATTCAGAAGCACATTGACTCCCAGGCAGTTCATTCACTATTAGGAGACTATAATCAACCTGGTCTTGTTTGAAGAGATACTCATTTAGGGTATGCTGCTGTCCATGCCCCTCCTAAATCGACCTTCTCGAGGTCCAATATTGCGTTATTGGACGGGATGTCTTTGTTAAACATGCAACAAATGTCAACGGCTACGAACCATCGCAATCGAACACTGAATCTTCTGTTTGTTAACGAGGAAGCTTCCTTAATCTGTACTGTTTCGGAAGCACACGAGTCATTAGTTGTTATTGATTCACATCATTCCCTGCTACTAGTTTCGCAGGCATGGTCACGGATTTGACTGAAAACAGAGAGTATAAGCCGACTTCACTGGGTTTCTTAACTCACTGCAGACAATTGACTGGATGTCCTTGCTAAATCATGCAACTGATATTGACTTTGCAGTAGAAAGATTTTCGCTTCTCCTAAAACAGAATTTCAGTGGAAATGTTCCTGCACATCGTTCACAACCAAAACCACTCTGGTCAAACCGATGACTACGAGTACTAAAACGCTCAAAGGAAGCTGCTCTCCGACATTATACTAATCAACGCAACCCATGACAAAACAGGAGTTCTAACACGCCTGTAACAACCATAAATCGTACAACCACTTCCTTTGCTCTAGGCACGTTCCTTGCGATTTCATGAAGCTAGGAAGTATTCGTTTTCCAGAAGAAGACGCTTTTGTTGCCATAAAAAGTTGAAGACTTCAGTGTCAGTTGATCCATATGGGATTCCAGCCATTATTATACGTTGATGATATTATGATACGCGAGTGCATTGTGTGTCATCTTTAACCAACCGCTATCGCATGTGAAATTCCCTGTGCATTGGAAAAAGTCTGTCACGTTTCCCGTTTCCAATAAAAGAGATAAATAAAATATTGCAAATTGTAGAGGCATAACTTCTCTTGGTGCTGGATCTAAACTGCTCAAGATCTTAGTAGGAAATTTAGCTCCGTTCATTTCGCATTTCATTCAAAACATAGAAAATGGTGCGCAGGTGAGGTCCGTATATACTGTTGTGAAAGCGGTTTTTGATTGTATTCATCATTCTCTGTTGTTGGCAAAAATTGAGCGGCTCGGAGCATCGCCTTATTTCATCGAATGGTTTGAATCGTACCTCAGAAACGCGGTTCATTTTCTGTGAAATTGGGAAACAATGAGTCATATACTTTCACCAATTTTTCGGGTGTGCTGCAAGGGAGCAATCTTGGACCTTTGTTGTTCACCTTGTTCTTCAATAACGTTTGCTTTTTTATTCCGGCTAGATGCAAACTTGTCTACGCTGACGACCTCAAACTGTTTCTCATTATACAATAGACTGTATTGAGCTGCAGTGACAACTAGATGCTGGTGTACTAGAAATTTATTGACTATCAGCGAAGACTGCATATCAAGAAGACTGGCAACTCTGTCCAGAATCTGGAGACAGTAACAGCCACGCCACTTGCGGGTAAAGGTGCTGTGTCCCATAGTGATGCACACACACATATACACTTTTACATTAAGCTTCTTACCTTCCTCCAATAGAGGCGCTGTAACCTCTGTCGCTTCGCGTTTGTATGGGGTAAGGAAAGAGATATCAGTCTTCTTAATATGTAGTCTTCGCTATCAGTGTCTCTAAATGCTCTGTGATTTCTTTCACCTGGAATTGCGCAAAAGATGGATCCTCTACCAATATTTTAAAGATTACTTTTCCCCCAAAACAGAAACTTTGGCTTCATTGTGAGGATTGCTAAGGAATTTTCTTATCCATACTCGAGCGTAGTACTTTTCGCTTGTCAGTTCCGTTCTAGAAACTAATTGTATCATGCTACATGCTCTTAAATATTTGCCATGGCGTAACACATTGGATCTGCCACCATACATTGATCGTTATTGTTTGTTGGATATGGATCCCGTGACATGCCCAAATACCGCGAGGTTAAGAACGTTTCAAGTAAAATGTAAGTGTAAAAATTCAAATTTTCGATGAATGGTTATAACTATCGCGTTAGCTCACTTCACATTAAATATATTTGCTATGAAAAATAAAAATTATACTGCTCATTGCTACAATCTTTTGGAAAAAAAATCATTGACGAACGACATGGCAATACGCCTGATACCGCGCACCTCAGAGGGATGATTCCGAAAAGCGCGCAAAATAATTCCTAATACCGTGTACCATAAATTGAACTAAATAGTGGTGTAAATAATGTAATTTGAGTGAAAACTTACAGAATTTATTGCAGAATTGATTTATCATACTTTTTTCAGTTTTTGGCGCTTATATTTCAGTTGAGCCTTTTTGTCAGCTTGGAGTTTTCTCTTGATTTGTCGTTCAGTTTTCTTTCTTCCCATTTCCTTCAACTCAGTCATTTTAATGTTCTCGATATTTTCCAGGTACTCATCGTAAGTAACACACTAGGTGCGGCCGAGGTTTTGGTTTAGCTTTCTGTAACATTTTAGGAGATCTTGGTTTTGGTTTAGCTTTTAGGAGGGAAAACACCTCACCTAATACGTTCAGATGCTCGGCTGGACGATGAGACAGATGTAATGATGTGGTTTCGACAAGTGATTCTGGAAAAAATGGGTATCATTAGATTATAAAAATGTACAGTTAAAATTTTATCACCTCGGTGTTCGTCGGAGCCTCTGGATAATAGTTCAGAATCTAGATATTCCTGAAATGGAATTTTTCCACGAAAAAGCCATGGATGAAACACATTTCTCAGGTGAAGAAAAAAAGTATCTCATCGTTCAACTGGAATAAGTTTTCCCAGCTGCCCATTCTTTTAGAAGTCTTCGAAATTTTTCACTAGGGATTCTTTGTTTATAAGGAGATAGCATCATAGCTGGTGCCAGCAGCGTTACCAGAGAAAACAGCCGTGTAGGATTCGTTGTCTAAATTGCCGGTCCAAGTATGAACTTGTCTTCTATCTGTTTCTGCTAGCACTACGTCTCAAATTGGAATCATGCGAACCGCAGTTTTATCCATGTTAAAAATTAGCTTTGGACGTTTCCTAACCTCCTCTAACTGATTTTTCTTTATAAAATGTTATTTCTCCAAAACATCTCTTGATTTGCTCGAGGCTTACATTGGCTCTGACTTTTGGACAATGAGCTCGCAACCCTATGCGAATTATTCGGGTGACGTTTCAAAAAATCAGTGACCCATCCCGGCTCAGGAACTCAAGCTGTGAATGGATTTTAAATCTTGGCTAATTTGATGTATTTCGCAACAAAAGCTCGAAGACGTAATGTATTTATGGGGAGCCCAACCTTGGCCATACCAATCGTCCATTCGGCCATACGATCTTCGCCTTCAAGCCTGATGATGGGCGGGGCTCCTAGTGTAGAAGTCGAATATCGCTGTTTGATTTTATCGCGGCTGGTGCTTTCCGGAACTTCATACAAGCTAGACACAGCACAACCAGATCCACCTTTCGTCACACTATCCACTGCTGTGTACAGTTGCTCCAGATAGTACAGCATACGTTTTCTGAGAGCCATCATAACTAAAATTCAGCCACGGTATTATGCATGAATTAGTATGGTGAAGCCCGAATTCCGTGACAATTTGTCTATCAATAAAAAAAACACCACCGATGATGATTATCTAACAATTCTTACTCATGAGAATGAAACAAATGCAGTATAGCCCTGAATTTACTGAAAAAACAGAAGGTAAAACACTTTGAAATTTTCACGCCATTTAGACATTTTGCTAAGCGGAGAGCTACGTTTGACAGTTCGGAGCATGCATATTTTTGTTTATGTTTTTTTTCGTTGCGTAATGTGCATCAATATGTTCAAATACTTATACCCCGACGTTGTGCGTAATACTACAGATAGAGCTTTACAAAAAATGTAACAAAATACATTAATTAGCCAAAATATGGCTGAATTTTTACGCGTATTTGAGGATTGTTTCTCAAATGGGCTTTTCCCATCCAAAGAATTTCATGGAGATCATATTAGGTCAGGAAAAATAAGGTAAATAAATAAATAAATATTGAAGCGAATTAATATTCGTTGAAAGTAAATAATATTTAAGTAAATCTCGATGAAACACCGTGTGGGGCTTTACTTTAACCCTTAAATGCATGAATTTTATTTTTCCTTGGTATTCGTTTTTCGGGTTGGATACGATGTATACCTCGTGTTGAGGCTTTATATGACAAAATCGTCGTTACAAGTTCCTACAAAAAATAAACTCTGTGAAAAATTTCATTCAACGATTTATCAAGCTCGCTGGATTGTCATTCAATGAGGAGTTCAGCTCTGGTGGAGTTTTCAGGATATGTAAAAGTAGATAGGGTCTGAACTAGTTTTATTTTCATTGAAGCTTCCCTCCAAAATTTTATTTCGTTATAATTTGTTTGCATTTAAATAATATTTTTTTCCTAGATTGATACTCTTATTTCAAGTTCAATAATAAAACAGAGCAAAAAGTAAGGGTGCAATTAAAACTAAGCAAGAAAAACAACTGCATTCAACTAAATAAAAACATTTGTTCAATTAATTTACTTTAGCGTCTATTAAATGATTTTACTCTATCTTTTACATAGGTTCAATAAAGTTCCATTCTGCCTTGCCTAGAGATACTTGTTTGTTTATGTTTGTTATACATTTATTTGTGTTGCCTATACCATTTGTTTTTTTTATTCCTCTTCAACTAAGTTAATTATATAATACGACTAAAAAGAGTACATACACGATGATAATAGTTGGTTTCTTACTTATTGGTCGCTAAAATTACAACTAAACTGTTACTTCTTCCCCGCTCGCTACACTAAGAAACGTATGTTATTTTTAATTTGTTTTCCTGTCATTTTATTCAATTGAACTAACTAGCTTATAATATATTGTTTTCATTTCCACACGCTTTGTGTAAACGTGAGTTAATTATGCGAATGTTTTTTTTTGTTTAAGAATTTAGTATGGTTCACTAAATGATAATATTCTTTTTTAAATAGTACACTTTATTAGTACTGATTTCTGGTGTTACCTAATATTATGAGATATACTCGCCATAACAGCTGTTTGTTTTGTTTTTTTTTGATCAACCCAATTCTACTCGTTCATTCAAGTTTCATCTATCCGATATTTTGCTTCAACTTCTCAAATATACTAACTATATACCTGTTAATTTTTTATGACAGAGTTACTATTAAAATGTATTTTTTTAATTTGCTTTATTTGTTTTTACTCTTAACATACTCACACACGCAAACGCACACTTTTGTTTAGGTTAAATTGGTCACGAGGCGCTATTGGCATGTCTACTCCCGATCTGTTTCATCGATAATAGGGTTATTTGTATACATATTTACACACTTTTTACCAATCACGGCATACCCCTGCTCGTCCTATTCTGTTCTTTTAGGTAAACGGGACTATACCGTAACCAGTTCAAAGAGTTATGAACTTTCAAGCTTACCTGTACGACCTGCGGTCTGTTAACGAAATTTTCTACTTTATATGCGTCTTTTCATTGTATCGCTCGTCCGAATTTCCGGCGGCGTGTGGTTCTTTATGGTTGTGACATAATACACAGGCCATGACCTTTACTGATATGGATTAAGGCATATTCCTTCCGAAAGGCTCCTCTGTATTTCTTTAGTATATCAGACTTAGCTTGGGTTCAGTTGACACATATTTTGTGATTAATTAATATTATTTTGGGGAAGATTCGTTTTTTGTTTACGGGGCTGGGGCATATAGTGAAGCGACCAGAGTCACGATTCCTAGCCAGTAAAAGCAAAAACGCAAAACTTTGGAATACTACTAATATTTCGCTGCTAGAGGTTTACCTTCTGGTTCGACAGACTTCGCATCCGATTGTTAAAGGTTACACAGAATTCTCCGTCCCTGATCCGGCATCTACCGAAATTTGAAAGGAATCAAGCTTTTCGTGACAACATCTCCAAACAGGACGTGACACTCTATTGGTGTACATGACACAATGCTACGATCCTACCGACCAATAATAATCCTTCCTGCCTGGAGTCTGTTATAATGTCTCATGACACCAGAGCCTTAGCCTTAGCGCCTTTTCCCTCTGAATTGCCACACCACCGTGACACTTTTACAAAAAGCTATTTTTGGTGTACGAGATAGTTGGGTGCCCACTCATTTCAACCGCATCAGCTATTATCACCATCTGTGGCAAACTATGTGTAAATTATCTCCACATGGGCGATGACTTGTCACAGCACAGTGCACCACAGATGCTATGTAGAACGACTAAATGAGTTACTCGAACTAGCGTTCTAGTGATTTAGGGAACCTTCGGTGTAGTTTATCAGAAATATCTAAGTCTTTTTTTGAGAGGCGTTAGTGCCAAATTTTGCCGCACAGGTGGTAATCGAATCAAACATGTAAAAGAGTGAAATATTTGTTTTCCTAGAGGCTCGAATATAATGTGCCGTAACTTCCGTAGTAGACTTCATTCAGTTGCAGGCGTTGCTCGATGTATTTGTCGAATGTGAACTGAATAGGCTAGTCGTCAATATCTCTATTTGTACGGTAATGATTTTTCATCGTTCTAAGGATCCAACAAAATTCAAATACCATATCAATGATTGTGTTCAGAGTTGGGTGAACTTAGGTTTTCTAGAATCTAATATCCAAAAGTCGCTGAATCACGACAGCTGGAGTTCATCTTCCGTACTGCCAAATCATTTACGGATATATACTACCTAAAAATCTGTACTGTTCTCTAGCCCGGTTGTCTCCAGAGTATTGTTCGACGATCTGGAGCCTGCACTATATGAACGGTTGCGACTGAATTGAAGGTATTCAACGCCCTGAGACAGCTACAAATGCTATCCACCGTAGGGACACAGCAAGTACTCTGGTTGTCACCGATATGTTGTCAGCGCGCATCGATTATCAAGCCTTGATCGTCTAAGTAAACGTCTAAGCAAGAACTAGGGCGTTGCATAGCAACATTCTTCTGAGTGTACCTCTTCGGCGGTTCAACCACATAGAGAATGTGGCCATCGTGGGATTACAGCGAGTTTTCTATCGTGTGACACACACCTGTTTGACTCTCATCTTGCTCGTAATGAGATAAGAACAAGGTTCATGAATTATTTTTAAAAGTTTTTAAATATGTAAGTGATACCCGCAATTCTCTTCAAGACAGCAGCAACGTTATAGCTCACCAAAGCACAAGTAGGGGAGCCCGGGGCTAGTTGGCGGTTGGGGTAAGTTGGCGGAATCCCCTTTTCTCCGTTTCTATTAGATATAAAGCGCTGTCTCTCGTTGTGAACCTCCAGTAATGTGAAACGCATTATCCAATGTGTTTTTGATGCAAAACATTTTGTTTTGTAGAAGCTGTGGGCGATATTGTGTTTTTGAGCGCACTTTGTAAATTTTCTTAATTTTAAACATTTTGTGTTATTAAGGTGGTTTTCAATCTATTACCCGAATGATTATATTTTTCGATATCGTGTGAAAAGAGCTTTCTGTATCCGTATAGATATAACACATATCCATACAAAAAAGTAATTTTTTAAACACTTTTTTATAAAATATGCGGTTGGGGTAAGTTGGCGGTACTATTTACAGTGCAGAAATAGTCATCAAATATTTTAATTTCTGGAATTCACTCCAAAGTAAGAGAAGCTGTTTCTTGTGTCTCTCGTCACTACAGGAGACAATAATTTCGGCCAATCGTCTGAAGAATTTCGAAAATTCGCTTTTGAATATGGAGTATGCATCGAAGTCAAAATATCGGGATATTGAGACAGAAATATAATGAAGTGTCGAATAATATACAGTTTTTGTGAAAAGACAATCTTACCCTGGTGCTGGGGCAAGTTGGCGGCTTTTCCGCGTCACATATTTTTTCTCTAGAAATGAAGACAACGTATCAAACATTTTCATAAATTTCAGAGATGTTGCCAACAGTCTGCCCTTTTATGCAACGTGTTCTATTTTGTAAGATCTACCACAATCAAAGCGATAAAAAAATGAAAACTGAAAACATCGCCAACTAGCCCCGGCCTCCCCTACCTGTCTATCAAACCCAGGCCCGCGCGAGAAAATTCGCAAGGGGAGGGTTTGGATTTTTTTTCATTTCTTTTAAAAGAAAGGTATGGAAACCCTAAAATTTTGAAGATTTTTTCCAAGATCTGGAGGGCCGAGTCTTGTGTACCAATCAACTCAATTCAACAGATTGGGTAACAGTCTGTTATCAAGAAGAAATCTTCAATACACAGCTGCCTGCTGACTCATGATAGAGTCCGATTGGTTTGTACTAGTTAAGCCTACCGGCTAAACCTACACCTCTTCCATCTCGAATTCCTCATCCATCTGGGGCCATCGTTAGGTACTACTTCAGCAGGGATACCCTTGCTCTTTTTATTTTTGTGTTAATCGTTCATGTTTTTTTTCCGTTGTTTCTTTTTCTTGTTTACTGTCTCCAACCTTCGCGGTGTAACTGATTTGCTCAGGTCTGTTGCAAGGTTACCTGTTGAAGCACGAACCGATCCGGAGGTGTCGACCATAATGACCATCACATCACTTTACCAACCACCAGGGTCTCTTATCCTTCTTGGCACTACTCGTTCCTATTTATCTACCTGCTGGTACTGATAGTTCCACGGCGGCGGTATTTCTCCCGATGCTAATGTCAATATTCGAGAGCCATTCAGCTACCAGCCACTCCGACGGAGAGATCATCGGCGGAGAAATTTCTCCAGACAACAATATCTCGATTTTATTCAACTTCGTGTTTTTCCTCTTTAGCTCCCGTTGCTAACCCACTCGTTTTAGTTGGCCTGGGCTCAATTCCAGCCGAGGTCGTTAAGATTTTTCTTAGGCGAAAAAAAATCTGTGGTAACGTCTTCCTTCGGAAGGGAAGTACAGTCGTTGGTCCCCGGTCCATGAGTTGATATACGGCCTCTAGCAAAAACAAGTATCGGACTAACCATTCCTTCCCTTTCCTTCCGCGATCTACGTTCGGGCCTGGCCGGCGCCGGTATTGCTCAGTAAACACATGAGGATTACCAGGAGTTGCACATTGAAAGATGTTTCGCTACTCCCAATTATCTACTTATTTCCTGTGCAACTTCAGCTAGTCCAGATCGATAACGGAGTAGCAGCCAGGGGTGGTCGCACAAGCTCAAGCTTTAGCTGCCGTTGCTAGCCCTGTGACCGACCTTTGCTGTTTACCCGGCCTACTCATAATTGTTGTTTTTCTAATCCGGTATGGGGTTCCTCCTGCCTGGGTGCGGCGTTGAAAACCAAGCGGAACCGTGAAAAGCTGAACAAGACATTCCGGCTGATGGTCGTACGAGTCGCGAGTGCTTTTATTTGTTGGAGACGAACCACTACGACCAGTATTTAGATCTATTGTGGAATGCCCCTTTCGAGTATCGCGAGTGGTTACAGAAAAATATCGTCGGAGGCATCATTCTGGCTGAGGACGTAGAATGCTACCAGCGGAGAAATGCACGTAATGCAAGAATGCAAGGAGACTGGCCCAAGCGGACTCCTTGGTTAAGGGGCAACATGAGTGGTTTGGGTGCATAGGAAGCATGGAGAGTTTAATTTCCATTTGACGCAGTTTTTGTCCGGTTACGGATGCTTCCAGAAGTACTTGGATCGTCATCCCTTTGCCCAGAGTGTGTGAACGTGCAAGAGACACCAGAACACGTGGTCTTCGAATGCCCTAGGTTCGACTAAATTCGTAGGGGTACGCCTGGGGTGACAGTGGACAATATCGTTGAAAAGATATGCCACGACAAGCACACCTGTGACACTGTCAACAGAGTGTTTACGAGTATACTCTCCTAGCTGCAGAGGCAGTGGCAAAGGGACCAATACAGTAGCTCCATTGCATTAGCTAGAAAGTCGCCGTGAAATCACAAATTGAGATTCGCGAGAAATTCCGCCGCCGGGGAACTCTTCGTCGGTGTAGACTAGGTCCACCGGAATCGCCGGACCGACCTCGGCACCCTACCGGGTAGCTCGTGAGTAGGCTAGGTCCACTGCCCACTGGGACTATATCGAGTAGATCATCAGGTGAAAGCGGGGAGCTAAATGGCTCACGGAAACGAACATCGGTATCGGGAGAACCTCTCTCGCCGAGGAATTCTCCGTCGGAGTAGACCATCGTTGGGGACTGGACCGAGTATTTCACGACCAAGATTTTAGTAAATTCGGGAGCTGAATGGCTCATCGGGGAAGTTCACCGTGTTTTAAAACGTCGTTTTCGTGCTCAAAATCAATAGCGTCCAAAGCGTTAACTTTATGAGTATAGTTTGATCGGAGAAGCTTTTGCCTTTATGATTGCGCATCTACAGGAATACATTATTCAGTGATTAATTCACCTATAAGTGATATACGAAATTTATTTCCTGAACTAATTAAGATAGAAACTTTGTGCCTTCAGCAAAGCTGTAGAAAATATTACTAAAAAAGAAATTGCTGAAGACACCATATATCTAACTTCAATAGTTTTGGAGTTATGGAAAATTGTTGTATGGATGAACCCTTGAAATTAGTTTTTCATGATAACTTTTTTAGCAATTCTTCCACGTTCTTGGAATCTTCCACAAAGTTGTTTGCGGTGTCGAATCACATATTTTTTGGAACAAAGTAACTTCCTATCTGTTGTATTTGAGGTTGCTGGAGGCCCTGACAATGTTTCCTATGGTGCTTTCGACGACTGGCCCTTATTCAGAAGTCGGTGATTTTCAGCGCAGTTCAAGCATTTTCTGCTTGACAAATCTTTCCATCTGCTCCTCTTACTACTTCTTGTATGCTTCCTGTTCTTCCCATCAAACACAAACACCAGGTCTCCAGTTTTGCAATAGCTTTCGGTTATCCATCCAATTTGGTCGATGATCCAGAGCTAGTAGACAGTTCCCAAAATTAGTTGGATATGACCGCTTGTGATGATTTTGTTGAGCTTCGGTGGGGTCCAGAGTTTTCCTTTCGCACGTCCGTACTCGCCACGGCTCCACGGAGGGAGTGGTTGGGGTGATAGTTTCTTCCTCAGCTAATTCTTGTGGGATACATTTCAATGAACGAATGGTAATGATACAGGGCCTATTTAATGGATCGCACCATCCGTTCTCAAACGCCGCCCATATGTGGTGTTCCAGAAGGATCTAACAACCATGCGGTTGCAGTCTATGAGACTTTTTCACTCACTGTTGATCTTGGATGGATGGGTAATGTCTGTAACATAACCGAAGTTGCCTGACTACACTTCGGCCTATTCATTCAAATCTTATGATATTTATTTTTCCAAGAATTTTGATACCCATATTGCTAGTATTCCATTGAAATTCACAAATAGTATCCCAGAACAGGAACATGCTTCCGGAAATCCGGATTCCCGGGAACCGATTGAAGTAACCCGATTCATTTTTATCAAGTCTAAAAGTGGATGAGGGCCCGAATTTAAAACACCCAAAAGTATCAAAATCGGTTGCAAATTACCTTAGTTATTGGCATTTCAATTTTATGGGTATCCCGGTACCCACGTCGGTCTGTTACGTAGCAAAAAAATCAGGAGTCCCTCCTCATCTTTTATTTGTATCGTCCACAAGTTTCAATCTATATGTTGCTTGTACGATGCCAAAGCAACGAATGGTAGAGAACGAACATGCGGGACCCTATATATTACCTCCCTTTACCACCCCAACCGTTTGGGTGCGTAAAGTTTAACCTCATATACTGCGCAGAATTGTCCCATATGTATAGGGAATCCCATTGAACATGGGACAGTTATGCGTATAGCGGCAGTATGCCAGAGTGAAGTGCACTCAATAAATTTTGCGCGCGGCTAGAAAGCGGGTGTATTCCAATCCGTATGTTGCTCGTTCAAAACCCAAGCAACGAATAGTAGAAAACAAACACGGTATAATTCCGTTCAGTACAATGTAAGTTACTAGCATTCAAAAACTCTACCTGCTATTTTGTAATTTTGAAAATGGGCCTCAATATTGAAAGGTACTCGTAGTTACCACAAAAATGTTCAGTAGCTCCTCGCTTGCATGTTCCTGATTACCTTAAAGCTAGATTACGTGGTCAAGCTGTGGAATACCTCCCGGTGTATAAGCTCTTTTCGGCATACACGAGAAGATCGCAACCCATCTTTTCTTCTTCCTACGTCCCATCGTGATCTCTTCAGGACCCAGCTAATCAACTAAGGAGTGGCAAGGGAGACGTGATGCGTTGATACGGCAGAGGTGTCATCGTTGAAATGCGAGGCACACAGCAATTCATTTTGCCCCAGACGCATTCTTTCGTCACTTGCTGTCTTGCACAGCGTGCATTTGGTATCCAGAACTTGTCATAATTTATTGAAGACGGTTTCACGATTCACATGGTCGTATATCTCAGAAATATGCAGGGTCAGCTTTTTCGTTATCTCGGACTTCCTGGGCAGATCTACCGGATACCTTTTATCGAACGGGATTGACTCGTTCTTTTCCAACCTGCCTCGTAGTCTCAGTACACCTTCGGCACGAGCTTTGCCGTCACTTCTACCAGCTTTATCCATTGAGAAACAACAGAATTGACCACCGTATGTCATAGCATGCTTCATGGTCACTGATCGTGCGATTGATACAGAAAATATGAATCGATCTTCAATTCCGCATCGTTCTGTAATGGATGATTACACCCCCCATTTGGTGAACAGATCTGCAGCGTTTTGCTTCGATGGCACCCAGTACCAGTCTATCAACCTCGTGAAATTCAAAATCACCCCAACTCACGTACCATGATGAGCGACCGATGCAACGGATATCAATACCTTCTGTTTGTAGATTTCCAGCCAGCGTACGATTCAGTGAATCGAAACAAACTGTTGCAGATAACTTTTGAGCATCGCTTACCGACAAAACTGGTTGAGGTTGATGCGTATGACAATAGATGGGTCCAAATCAAGCGTCAAAATAGTCATAGTCAAATCCGACTCATTTGTGACGTCAAATCAATTGACAGGTGTTCTGTTCGAATCCAGCTTTTTACGTGGCGGTCTAAATTATTCAGTTCGTAATACGTTTAATGGCCCATTTTTGACAATAATCGTTTACGTCAACCGCCCAGTGAAATTAAGTCATCTTACGTTATTCCAATGCGTTGGATGTTTATTCAATGAACGCCCGGCATCTTCAACTGGACAATACTGTCAAGCTGTCGTAAACGATTATTTTCAAAAAAGGGCAATTAAGCATATTACAAACTGAACAATTTAGACCGCCATTATATTATTTCCTGAGTATACATCATATTAACATGATTTAATCTGTTCCACAATATTCCGCCACGTCACTCGGTCAGTTGCTGCTTGTCTCCAACCTCTCAGGTGCCTGATACTCGCCAGGTTCTGCTCCACTAGGTTCAGCCACCGGGAACGCTGCGCTCCTCTCCGTCTTGTACCCTCCGGGTTAGAGGTGAAAACCAACTTGGTGGGGTTGTTGTCCGGCATCCTCGCAACATGCCCTGCCCACCGTACCCTTCGAGCTTGAGCTACTTTCCGGATACTTGGCTCACCATAGAGTCGCGCAAGTTCGTGGTTCATCCTTCTCATCCACACGCCATCCTCCTGCACACCGCCGAAGATCGTTCTCAGCACCATTCTTTCGAAGACTTCGAGTGCTTTCAGATCCTCCTCGAGCATTGTCCACGACTCGTGCCCGTAGAGAACCACCGGTCTAATCAGTGTGTTGTACATGGCGCATTTCGTGCGGTGGTGAAGCTTCCTTGATCTCAAAGTTTTGTGGAGCCCATAGTAAGCACGACTTCCAGAGATAATACGCCTTCTGATCTCCCGACTGGTGTTATTGTCACCAATGAGCCTAGATAGATGAACTCGTCAACCACTTTGAACTCGTCGCCGTCGATCGTGATACTACTGCCCAAGCGCTCCCTATCGCGATTGGTTCCGCCAGCCAGCATGTACTTCGTCTTAGACACATTTATCTTCAGTCCTACTCGTTCTGCTTCGCGCTTCAGTCGGGTATACAGATCTGCTATTGTTTCCTTGTTTCTACCGATTATGTCCACGTCGTCAGCGAAGCACACGTACTGTCCGAACCTCGTGAAAATCGTGCCCCGCATGTTGAACCCCGCTCTTCGCATTACACCTTCCAGCGCTATATTGAACAGCAGGCAGGACAACCCATCGCCTTGTCTTAGTCCCCTGCGTGTTTCAAACGGACCCGAGAGGCTGAAATTTTGACACAACACCTTACACCATCCATTGTAGCCTTAATTAGTCTTATCAGCTTCCCAGGGAAGCCGTTCTCATCCATCATTTTCCATAGCTCCACACGGTCCACCGTGTCATATGCGGCTTTAAAGTCGATGAACAGGTGATGTGTCGGGACCTGGTATTCACGGCATTTTTGGAGGATTTGATCTGCCGTTGATGAAACCGGCCTGACAACTCCCGACAAATCCATTTACCAGCGGTGATAGGCGCCGGAACAGAATCTGGGATAGCACTTTGTAAGAGGCATTTGTCACTGTGATCGCTCTGTAGTTTTCACAGTCCAATTTGTCGCCTTTCTTGTATATCGGGGTGATGACCCGTTCCTTCCACTCCTCCGGTAGCTGTTCCCTGTCCCAGATTCTTTCGATTATTCGGTGCATGCATTCCGCCAGTTTCTCCGGACCCACCTTGAAGAGTTCCGCTCCTAGACCATCCTTACCAACTGCCTTGTTGTTCTTGAGCTGTTGAATAGCCTCGTTAACCTCATTCATAGTGGGCACCGGTACATCCCGTCAGCTGCGACACTGACATAATCGTCCTCCTCGAACGCCCGATTGTCGGCCTGCGCACCATTCATATGTTCATTGTAGTACTGCCTCCACCTTTCGACCACCTCACGTTCGTCCGTCAAGATGCCTTCCTTGTCTCTGCACATTTCGGATCGCGGCACAAAACCGTTGCGAGAGTCATTCAGCTTCTTGAAGAACGCCCGCGTTTCCTGAGAGCGATACAGCAGCTCCATCTCCTATCTCTGAGACTCTTCCAAGCGGCGCTTTTTGTCCTGAAAAAGACGAGTCTGCTGTTTTCGCTTCCGTCGATATGACTCCACGTTCTACCGAGTGGCTTCTCGTCCAATATCTCTTGGCACTCGCCATCGAACCAATCGTTCCGTCGACTCCTCTGTACGTATCCCAGGACGCTCTCCGCAGTGCTGCTTATGGCTGCTTTAGTCCTGGTCCAGCAGTTCTCAAGACGAGCATCGATGACCGCCATTATGGCATGTAAAAAGCTGAAAACATTGCGACCAGTAGGGACAAAACTTCTAGGATACAACCTGTAATATCAGCCTTACTGCATAGTAGCGCAAAAAGTATTTTTTCAACAAGTGCATTCGGAGAAACAACACTTGAAGAGCTGATAAATTCGCAAGTCAGTCACATGTAGCTAGGGGATCCCGTACAACATGGAATTGACTTGCGATTATGGACAGAAAAGGAACGATACAATGTAGTCCAAGAAAAAAGGAATAGATATCGTTGGGGTGACTACTTTTTAGTAGATGACCAAAAAAGTGTGAATCGCTATTAACACCATTATTGCATCCATTATCATTATCGAATTCTCCTTGAATCAGTTAACTATATCTCTTCGATGAACGGAGTATACCAAAAAGATTAATATAATATGTCAGAATCGTCCTTAAACACATTCACCGTGAGAGCATAACGCTTGTACTTCATTCTATACTGAAAAGTTTGAATAGAATGCTCATTTTAACTAACTGGTTTTACTGTACCCTCGCTTGATTGAAATTACTTAAAAAAGCATTCCAAGTACAGTTGGTCGGTGTTAAGTCAGACCGGACTAAGTCGCAAAACATCAAGAAATGAGATAATGATATCACTGGATAAAGAATTTCGTCACCTACATTCAACATTTGCCAGATTTGAAATATGTAACAATAAACAAGAATTATGGCAAAAATTAATTTTCAATTATAATGTAAAGGGTACTTTAAACTCATTTTTCTCGATATTAATATTTTGTCACTTAGTCCGGTCTGACTTAACACCGACCTGCTGAACGTGGTAAATTTCCGTCCTAAAAAGAAGCTCCGACCAGTGATGCAAATTTTCAAATGCCAACCTTTAGTTCAATTCATCCCAACCGTGATTCAAATCCAAAGCCTCCCTTAATTATTCACTATCAAGTTCAAGGCGGGATTTTCATGGCTAAACCGTTTTACTTCTTTTCAAATTGATGCTTTTTCATTCACCAACCAAAGCTGTCATCTGCTCTGTAGAGGCCAGTTTAGATTAAATGTTGACATGTTTTTCGTTTTCAAGCTTAAATGAACAGTAAGAATTAAGTTCAGAGTAGTTTTGCTTGAAAAACCTGGTCACCAGTGGAGAGATATTCACAGGGTCAATAAAATTGAAAATGAATGGAAAATGATTGAGCAGCACGCCTGTTTGAAAAGATGATGCGAACAAACAAATGCGAATTGAACATAGCAGGGCATAATTTGAGATTTGTTCCTCCTTCAAGTTCAAATCAACCTGTTGAAAATTTGCAGCTCTGGCTCCGACAGTAATGATTCAACTATTGGTACAAGTATAAAGATTTATTTCACATCGGTATGTCCTGTTATGCTGCTCTTTCCAACCTACGGAGGAGGTACGGACACTCTACGATAGTGACAAGCAAGAAACCGAATAAGTTTAGTTGTTCCTTTTTTCCTATAATTATGCTCTTCGATTGTCGCCACCCTCTATTGCATTATTTACTTATGGTTTGTATGTGTTTGTGTGCTCGTTAAATTCAATTGGTAATCCGCTCTATAAGCTACAATTTAGATTTAACGTTTTTTTTTCTGATCTCTAAATGGTATGTATTGTACAGTTGTAACAAGTCTAATAAGTGCACTTAATGGTCTGTTTTTTTTTGTCTTAACACCTAAGTGTCTCTTTACTTCAAGAGATAGGTGTTTGTAAAAATATATGGTAAAAGAAATTTATGTTTAATGTTGCATAAAATCCACACAGAAGAGCCCGTAGGAAAGATTGATTTAATGACTGATCCCGATAGCCTGCCGTGATACGCATAGGTGCCCCATATTGTACGGCATTTTCTATATATACACGTGACAACTATGCGAAGAACGACAATCGAGTAGGTAAGAAGAATACCTAGTACGCATAGCTCACAACATGTCGCACCCGTTTGGGTCTTTGAATAGTGGCGCTGTTTATCGTGGGTCTTCGTTTACGCAGATTCCGCAGTGGATTCAGGGTATAACTGAGCACGTCGGTGGCCGGCGGGTTTGGATACAACATATCGGCTTCCTCGAACCCGCTGAAATAATAAACTTCATCGAATTCAAATCCAAACTCGATCTTTTCGACATCAATTGATGCTCGAGTTCCCGCAAATAGTGATTCTTCCGAGCAGGAGGAAATGTCGCGTTCAATCGATTCGTCCAACTCGGCCGATTCTACTTCCTCTTGAATGACAACAGCGGGAAGAAGGCTTTCCTTCTGTCGTCCGGTAATTTCTTCGAGTATTAACGGAACAGTTGCGCTACTTGTTTCACTACTGCACGATCCACTTCTCCGCACATTCATCTCGGGCCGTTGCTCGATTTCCTTTTTCCGTACTTCTTCCTCAACAACATCTTCAACATCCTGTAAAATTTGGTCCACCAAAAATTCGTCTATTTCCCCATCTTCTTCTTCGTCTTGTTCGTCGTTTTCCTCATCCGCATCCTCCGCAGCATCCGATTCCATCTTGTTCACCTCGTTATTATTGCTCTCGGCCCCGCCTGCCTGCTTCGACTCTTTTTGCAGTTCTTCCTGTTCACAGCGATCGTCGCTATCCGCCTCATCTATCACTACCACTTCAGAGTTATTGGTCGAAACACTTGCTGTTCGCTGGTTGTGGTCTGATATCGAGCTGCTCTTGCTGGACTTACTTCGACCAATACCACTGGACGTGCTTTCCTCCATAGAACTGCTGTATTGGCTCTCGGTTGACTTTTTGGACTTGGTTCCATTCGTACGCCGCTGATTCGTGTTCGCTCGGCTGACTTCCCGCAGTCGGAATCCTTCCTCCTCGGCTCGTTTAAATGCGTCGTACGTATTTTTCACGTTTGCTTCCAGCCGCCGCAAGCTCTGCTGCGGATATACCATTTTCAGCTGTCTTCGCACGCCCGCAGTTCGATTCAAATCGAGCCACTCGTGCACTAGCAGTAGCTCCATCGTTATTCGCCTGTCCGGATCCACCGTTAGCAAGCGTTTCACTAAGTCTTTGGCCTCTTCACTTACACATACCCATGCCGAGGACGCCAAATCGAACGAACCTCGACGAATTTTACCTATAATTATCTCCATCTGTTTGGCGGATGAAGCGAGATTCGCGTGACCGAAAAATTGCCGCGGAGTAAACGGAGCCTGTCCACATAGCATGGTATACAGTATCACTCCTAGGGACCAGAGGTCGCTCGATTCCAGCGCATACGATCGACCGTCGAACACCTCCGGTGCAGAATAGCCGAGCGTTCCAGCGTTCGGCGATGAAGTCAGACAGTTGTTATTCTCTATACTTTTCGCGAAACCAAAATCTATCAGCTTCAAATGCTCCGAATGAGGTGCTTCGAACAGTACGTTCTCCGGTTTGAGATCACAGTGGGCAAAGCCCTTCTGGTGCATGAAGGCAACCGCCTGCACCATCTGACGGAAGTAATGGCGCGCTTGGCTTTCAGTAAAACTTTTGTTCTGGTTTATCCGATGCAGCAGCTCGCTTCCCTCCAACAGTTCCAGCACTATGTAGATGTGATGGGAGTCCTTCAGGACTTCAACGAATTTAACTACGTTGGCGTGACCTTGGCAGGCTTTAAGGGCTTCAATTTCTTGCCTCGCGTACCCAGCCGTCTCCGGGTGATTGAAGAGTACTTTTACTGCGTAGTAGTTGTTACTGCTACTACTATTACTACTGCTACTATTACTATTGTGACCGTTGTTGCTGCTATTGCTGGCGGAAGATGAAGATAGCCGGCGGCACTTGAAGCACACTGAGAAGATCCCATCGCCAATGGATTGGTCGGCCGTTAGTTCGTACTTTTTGTGGAACGGGGAGCTCTGGAAGATTTAAGATAAACGGATTAGTTTACTTGATTTGTGGAAGGTGTTATTTCAGAGTCTACCAAACACTGTATTTTGTTCGATTGGCGCTGAATTAACCCACCATACATACCTTGCTAACATATCGCCGAACAGCAGCTTCACTCGGTCTAGTATTCTTATTTCTCATGTACTTGTTTCTATCGACGACTTTACTCGACAGTAAACTAGGTGAAACGTATGAATAACCTGTCACAAATGAACAAAAAAGAACGATTAGCTTTATTACTTTTGTAATTCGACCGATTTGTATCACCTCGGAACAGCCGCTCCGAATTCGGTGGAGCCGACGCCGGCGTATCGACCGGTGTTTGCCGCGTGAACTCATCGCTGAAATTATTCGTATCCAGCTCATCCTCGATCACCGGTTTGAATGGTGCTGCAATCTTTTTTTCTGCCAAAAGTCGCCAGTTGATCGATTTAAAGAAGCTGTGTGATTTCAGTTCCGAAGCATCCGCCGTACCACCGCCCAATCGCCGCCGGGGATCCTTCACCAGCAGTTTCCGGATGAAATCTTTTGCTTCACGCGAAAGATGATCAGGGATTATCGCCTCGGTGTTTGTGATTTTCTTCGATATTTCCGATTGGGTGGCGGGTTCTTCTGAGCTGAACGGTGAGCTGCCGGTCAGCAGCTCAAACGTCAGTACACCTACCGACCACCAATCGACGGACGAGTCGTGTCCGTTTTGGTTGGATTTCACAATCTCCGGTGCCATGTACTCGATGGTGCCACAGAAGCTGTGTGCCCGCTCATTCTCATATACCAGCTCCCTTGAGAGACCAAAATCGGTCAGCACGATGTGACCATCGGAATCGATTAATATGTTTTCCAGCTTAATGTCACGATAGATGATTCCCAACTGGAAAATTATGTTCAAACATTCGATTAGTTTAAGATTCAATCGGAAAATTTTACCGCCAGTACATACCTTATGAAGTTGTTCCAGAGCAACAATTATCTCCGCTATATAAATCCGAACCTCATCTTCGGTGAAATGTTCCTTGTTGTACAGATGTGTGAACAATTCACCGCCACTCACATAATCAAGGATGATGTGCAACTTGGAATCCGTCTGGAAAGCGTAGTGCATCGTCACCAGAAAAGGTGATCGTTTGATTGATTCTAGGACCTGGCGAAAGAAGGATAAACATAAAGTAGGCCGAGTGCGATATGCAAACTGACAGGAATTCAATTTTTATTTTTACTCTGCGCATTTGGAATTTCATTATTAGGTTTTTAGAATTAAAACACTACAAACAGATGTCTTCCCGCCTATCCTCGGAGCCTTCAACGATATCTTTCCGGTAAAATGTGTAGCCAATCAGTTCAATTATTGACTCATATGGAATATTTTCTTTTTTCTTAGCAACTGCGCGATATGCATGGAACCGGTACAAGATCAACAAAAATTTCTGACATGTGCTCATCTTTTCCACGAGCCTTGCATCGACAAGTGGCTGGCGAGAAAGGGAATTTGTCCTGTTTGTCGAAATGAAGAGATTCCGCCCAAGAAAGTAGAAGAGACCCGATCGCGTTCCACCAATCGTGGCCAAAGGGTGATTGTAGCGGGGCCCACTATGTTACGACTGCGCCAGGTATCGGTGCAAGCACGGCGACAAGACAGGCGAACACGGCCTACCAGAACCCCCGCCAGATCTCGTTCCCGCAGAAGAGCGCGTTCACCTTAGAAGATCATCCAAGTCAAAATCTAAACATTTTAAATTATATTTGTATTTTTGTTATGCCTTTTATGCTATAAATATTGCAGGACGATTAAAATCTTTATTCTTTTTATTTATTACCTTATTTTCATCATTATGGATAGTAACCATCTTTTGTTTGTAATAACTTCAATTTCAATTACAATTCTGGAAGAGCACACTCTTTTCCCTATATATTAACCCTCCGGAAGTCGCGCAAATGACTCACTGATCGAGCACCCGCTGGTGCCCTCAGACAATTTCGCTAGATTTTCAGAGCAGCGTGCACTCAGTGCACTAGCACGACTCCCGGAACGTTAAGTTTGAGTACACGGGGCCAATGTCGGCTGAACAAAAATGAAATACTTTTTCTTCGACATTAGCATCAACAACGTGCAAATCAAGATCGTCAACTGAAGGCCTAGCAGATGGTAATGTAACAATTCGGGGGAGCTACGACGAGGTTGTAGTTTATCGTTAAAATCCATATCGATTATTCACAAATGTTAATTGATATTGGCCAAGAACGGAGCAAAAGCTCATGAGTGGTCTCTTAAAGCTAATAACTAAGACTTAATAATTAGCCTATACACATACCTGCCGCTCAGTTTTTGTATGTTCGGCTGTCTTTTTCTTCTGACAGATTGTAGACTTCTTCAGCACCTTCATCGCATACAGTTTGTTGTGGTCGACGCCTCCCAGTTTCCGAACCAGAAATACTTTTCCGTAAGCTAGAATGCAGTAAGTTTTGTTTAAAGATATCGTTGGCAATAACGTTTGAAGTGCTCAATATGGACAAACCAACTTACCACCGGTTCCGAGAACCTTGAGTAGCTTAAAGTCATCTATGGTGACAGTATCCTCCTCGCAGAGTTTGACTGCAATGAAACAAATAAAATAGATTATTATTAGATTTGTATGAAAACGGAAAGAAATTAAAATGAAATAAAATTAGAATACAATTAAAATAATCTAAACCATTCGGGTCAAAGTTTGGGAATTCAATTACTCAATTTATTTGATCGCGGGACATTAAAAGATGGCGACATGCATTTCAGACGCGTTGTGACCGGGTTTGTATTATCGCGAAAGGCTCCAGTGTTTGTATTTTATTGTGCGCCTTCTTTTTTCGCATGTGCGTTCATATATATTACGTATGCGTTTGTAATTTCGTGTGTACTAGTGCGATTCTATAACCACGTGGTTGTTTGTATATTCCGGTGTGCTTTTGTGTGTTTCCGAGAGAGAATTTAATTAAACATTCATTCAATAAAGGCTAGATGGTCGTGCGACTCGTATAAATGATGATATATATTAGTATTCCGAACACCACACCAATACTACAAATGATAACTACTGGCTCTTTTTTAGTTTTGGCATTTGATAGTTTCAAAATCATGCAGCATGAAAAAGGCTCTATTAACCCTCCTGCCCTCCCCGCATTGCCAGCTATGGTCCATACCACCTTAGTGAATGTTCGTCTGACTATGCTGACGAGAAGAGAAAATTCGAAGGTTATGAGCGGCTCGAAACAACGTCTGTTCTGAAATGGGCAGCTGAAGGAGAAATGCGGCATCTCGTAAGCTATATCCAATGTGGCGAGACGAGGTTTTGCAGCTCTAATTAAGCGGCATGGCTAATAATCAGCCAAAAAGTCTGGAAAATGACACAGGGTGGAAGAATCGACCAAGGACGCGAAAATGTTTAACGGAAACTGATGGAAAACTCGTTACTTGAAACATCAGAACTCTGTCGATAATTGCGTAAAACGGTTCTGCTTGTTCGAGCTGCAAAAAGTTGAAGTGTAGATTATAGGGCTTCGGGATGTTCAATTACGCGACACGGCCGAATGTGAATTCCGAGCATAAACTGAACTGCGGGTATCTTGCTCAAATACAACATTTAGTACAGTGATGTCGAAAAAGCAGGGCAAAGCGATGATGTACAAGAAGAGTTCTATTAGCGTCTAGACAAGGCCTACGGAGATTTCCCAAAACATGACGTGTAAGTCCCATCATCGGGAACAGAAATACACAGATCAGACGGGGTCTGGGTCAATTGGCATCAAGTCATTTAGCATATAACGGACATTTGGCATAACGGTTATTTGGCATAATGGTCTTTTGGCATAATTTTGAGAATTGATCACACTTAAGGTCATTTTACATAACGAACATTGCATAACGGTCATTTGACATAATGGTCATTTGGCGTAATTTTGAGAACTGATCATACTGAAGGATATTTGGCAAAACGGACATTTGGCATATCGGACATTTGGCATAATTTTGAGAAATGATCACACTGGAGGTCATTTGCCATTCTTTTAATTACAGGGAGACACATAATTTAAAACTGTGCGAGAAGTCAGGTAATTCGTTGTTGTTGATTCGTTCGTACCGCCGCGTTGTAAATCTGTGTGTTCCGACTAAATTACTTTGTTCTCGCTGTAAAACCGCTTGCTTCGGTTGATAAACTATACCAAATCGTAGTTGTACTATCAACGTTTTGACTGCATTGATTAGTTTCTTCGCAAAATTGTGCGCAACCCAAATAATTCGATTTCATCTCGCCGCCGAAACAAAACTCTCCATTGTTTGGTCATTTTGTGTTGGAAATACTACTTCGTGATCATGAACCAGCTAGTGGATAAACCATCCGGAAAGTGTAGAATGGCACTGGGTAAATCTGACCCAGCAGTGTGTGACGGCTTCTGCGATGGATTTCGTTATTTTCACAAACACTGCACCGGCCTAACAGAAGATGAACTGTCTGCGTGTAGTGGCTCAAATGTGCTATGGATGTGTGACGATTGCCGTAGCCTACTGGAAGACGCAAAATTTCGTAATTCGATCAGCTCGGTTAAAGCCGCCCATGAGAGACGAGAGAAACAGCGCGATAATGAAATTGGATGTTTAAGGAAAAGTATCGAGTCATTGAACTCTACGATGGCTAAGCTTATAAACTGCACAAAACCGAGTTCATCTGTGCAATGCAACGAAAGTGCCGTGGTCAATGTAGAACACCACCATTCTTCTCCAATATCATTAAACTGCTCAGAAACAATGCATCCTGAAGGAGCTGCTAACGATAGTTTCACGCTATTTCTATCGAATATCAAAAACGACGTCAGCGAGCAGGAAATTTCGATTCTGGTAAAAGAATGCTTAAAAGTAAATGGTTCTGCAAAGGTCAAAAAACTCGTCTCGAATAGGCAAGACGTTAGTACGTTAGACTACGTTTCATTTAAAGTGGAGCTAGACACAAGTTTGAAAAAACACGCTCTTTCATCCAGTACATGGCCACACGGAGTACGATTCAGGGAATTTCGGGATCTTCGCCGTAATGAACCTTGGATGCCAACCGTTCGAATGGATTCTTCTAGATCTTAAACCGATTTCCATGTAATGTTGTCGAAATTGTTTCACTGTTCAAAAATGTTACTGATTGTGCATTTGATATGAATTCTTGTGGTAGTTGTTATAATTATGTTTCTTGTTGATTTAGAGTGCTACACATTAGTTTTAAGTTTTCAATTAGACTGTAAATGTCCGTTGAATATACAAATATACAAATAATGTTGTGCCGTGTTACTGCTGAAGGTCTTTCCATTTTCATTTTGCAGCGTTTGGTAGGGCAATGAGAGCGCAATTCAGTCCAAGGCCGATGATAGGAGGGGTAATAGCAGAATAGTCTATGCGGACCACCAAAACGCCATGGAAGAGGAACAGGGTGTGGGTTGGGGTAGGGTTAATGTATTGATGTATACTTGACGAATAATTGCGCTGCAGAATGTGATGAAAAGGTGCATTGAACAATACTATTGTTGGCTGTTCAGAAATAAAGGGCGAACACGAAATTATTGCGACACATTCAACAGGGCATAACTTTTTTACCATTGGGTAAAAATCAACCAAATTTTGCACACTTTCTTATTGATGTGTATTGTTTACATGCTGTCAAACTCGAAGTCGTGTTTTTCGATTCAACGAAAATGGAGGTGAACTAACGCGAGTCGAGAGAACAAATTCTTTCCAAACACCTGGTATTTCCTGACCTGTCGCACCGGCAGTTGGGAAAAATGTTGAACATTCACCATTCAACCGTCCCCAGAGTGTTGAAGCGGTTCCAGGAGCGGTTGACGTTGGACCACGGCAAAGGAGCTGGAAGAAAACCGGGACCGGAGAACAAAAGGACGGAGAGAAAGGTGAACCGGATGATTAAAGCAAATCCCATCGTCTCAAGCCGTGATTTGGCTAAAAAGATTGGCATGTCGCCCGGTGGAGCAGTACTGGGCAATGATGAAGCGGGAACTTCGGAAGAGCAAGAAGACAGTCAAAGACGAGAAGGACATTAAATTAAGAAAATGGAAAAAAACTGAGAAACTGGTACCGGATGACACTGTAAAGACTTTGATGGAGGGCATCAAGCGAGAATGCGTTCAATTTTACACTCAAGGCTCCATCGATTAACTTTTAACTTGATTTTTGAAGTAAATATATGTATAAAACTACCCTAAAATTTTGGTTTGATTTTAAACATTATAAGAAAATTGTCATGACATTTTTGGTGTCGCAATAATTTCGTGTTTGCCCTTTAAATACAATACGTTTCTCCATAAGGTTTGATAGCTAATGCATGTATTTTGTGATAATGTGATGCCAATTTATAAGTGTTAGAAGATCGGGAAAAGCTCAAGCGCTTGTATGTTCACGTGTGTGTTGTGTATGCCAGAACGAATGCGATTTCGCGTGTATAAATTCGATTTTGTAACTGCGTGGCCATATGCATATTCGCGTGTGTTCTTGAATGATCGCGCGGACTGTGAGTTTGTTGCTTAGTTTTTAGTGTACGGTTCAGGTACTGGAAGATAACTCTCCCATAACACTAGAGTTCCCTGTCACGTTTCCAATTGCATGTTCGCGTTTGTGACCCGGTTTGTGTTATCGCGAAGATTAGCGGCGTTTGTACGTTTTGAATAAGATACTATGAGTGTATATGAGAGAATATGCAATTGATTGTGTTAGTGAGTGTTATAATGAATCTAAATTAGGATATAGTGATAAAAGGAAAAATAACATGCCGAATTAAAAGAAAAAAAAAATGAAGACATTAAGTAGAAGCGTATAAATTGACAGATTTTTTGGTTTACATGAGTAGTGGAAAAGCAAACCAATAGAAGAAAAACAAAAACAGCCAAATGAAGTAGAAGAAAAGAACGGGAGGGACGTATTCTAAGTTGCTTATATTTGGGAACATATCCACTTTATTTGACGGTTTGGTTCGCGTGGATGATGGTTCTTCAAAATTACTAGGCACATTTTGAACATTTGACTTAATATGATCCCAATACTTTGGATAGTTCACTTAAATTTTAAATTCAATACATTGTGCAATTGAATGATGCTTACTTTAGATTTGGGGTTAAATTGGTATGATCCGAGTACTTTGGCTAATTGTGTTAATGCATTGTGCAAATTGAATGATATTTAATTTAGATAATATGTAATGAACCATCAACTATAGGATACTGCGTCGGTCTGGATCTAGTTGAATAGATAGCAAAAATAATTCAACCTTCCAGTCGTCAGGGTATCCCTTCGCTTCTATCCACCAACTGAATCACGCACCGTGTTGCTATTAGATTTTAGGGACCGACAGAATCCAAGGTCTCCAAGCTACGAATCCCTCAGCATAAAAATTTACAGTCTGGAGTCCACCGCCAAGCCCACGGAGAAGAGTTAGTATTGTTACTGAGTATTAACCCTCCGGAAGTCGCGCTTATGGCACACTGAACGAGCAGCCGCTGGTGCCCTAAGACGATTTCGCTAGATTTTCACAGCAGCGTGCACTCAGTGCACTAGCGCGACTGCCGGAAGGTTAATTGAACAACACACATGTAACATGCATTAAAACTACTTGGAATCGTCTAAATGCCAGAAAATGAGATATATTTACCATTAACAACAATTGCATTCCGTTAGAAGTTTCTCATTCTATGCTGATCGGGAATGGATGATTGACGTGCGTCGGTAAATTAATCGTACCTTCATTTATCCAATCCGAATGAATCGAATCGAATGCACGAATTGAACACCGATGATCCCAAGAAGGATTACCCACTATTCTATCATATAAGCCAGTTCTGCATCCATTCCCTGACCCATATGTCACAAGTACTCAGGCGAACACATACACAGATAGACATACGACTAGCACATAACAATTTTACACTAGTAAACTACAATTATTACAACACAACACAACTAATAGGTTTCAACTGTTATTTTTTTCAATGCGCATGTGCACGTTGACGAGGTCGACCGATAAATCGACACACAATGACTCCCACTGCGAGCCGTGCTCAATGACAATGACTCCCACTGCAGCCGTTAAGCTGTTGAACAATGTCTGCAAACAGAGCCCACAGAAAAAGTCAATGCACGGCGACCCGCCAATCGGCCACGCCAGTGTGCACAGGCTCTTAGTTGACTTAGTTTGGGCTGGTGCAGAGTATGAAATAACACAAAACATAAAAAGGCCCATAAGCCCTCTCGGTCTCCTCGATGTACCACTATCGAGGCGTGATGCAACAACCATCTTAAAGCAGTTGTCTGCTCAAATATGCCTGAAGATGTTTGCAGTACCGTCAAACCCGTCAACCTAGGCGAGGGAAGCTATTTTTCAACCTTTTTTAATCATTTAACATTTTTAATCGATTTTTAATCCAATTTTTCCTGGCTCGATGTTTGTCATTATCGATTTTTTTTAATTAAAAATAATCAATGCGACGAAATCTATTTTTCTTTTCAAAATACCCGTCCCTATTCGAGAGTAATAAATATCGCAGTATAACGATACGATACGCTCCCGTGTTCTGTTTAGCAAACTACGCATCTTTTAGCAAATATCAAAACGGATTACAAGTAGGGTGACGAATTGTGGCAGATAATGCTTGAAGAGGGTGGCTGTGAAAATAGAAGTAATTATAAACTCTGACAAGACCTACTGCATGGTAGCTGGTAGAGAACTAAGCAATCCAGAGGGTGTTGGTTTCAAAGGAGAAATGGTTAGCCAGAATATGAAAAGGACTGTTGCAGCTGCGAGTAGAGCCTTCTGCGGTTTGCGTAGTCAGCGTAATATCCGTAGGCTAAGGACATCCACAAAATTTGATCTATATAAATCGCTGTTATTCCCTGTTATTCTGTACGGTAATGTAACGTGTTCGTAGCAGCAGACAGATTACTCAATTCTGTGCACAATGAAGAATGAAGGAAGATGCAGTCGCATAAACCACGAGCTGTACTAAGCGTATAAACGTGTAGCGCGAATGCCGAAAGAAAGACCAGCTCAATTTATGATCAGTAGATCCCCTGCAGCTTCTCTCCTCTTGTCTGCTTCTCCGTTGTGAGGTTATGAACCCACTGGTTATTGAAAATTTAGAAGGGTTTGTTCGGTATCGAAAACCAGATTTATGGCAGTATGTTTCAATCCTATGGCTCCAAGTAATAATCTTTCTGCGTATGCTTCCATCCACGCCAATTTACAAGTTTCAGGTTTGTGCCTTTTGCGCATTGGTTTACTGGCTAAAACAAGTTGTGGTTTAGACATGACTTATCAACAAGCACAACTTCTTCCCTTACAAGATATCGTAAGCTGAGAGTCGTTTAGTGTGTTCACAAGTAGTGCTTTTAGTAGTCAAGTGCCATGGTTCTGCAGAGGCGAACCCGCAGCGCAAACCCGTGAACTTATGTAATTAGGTTTTGTACTCTTTAAGCAATACGTTTTTTTTGAACAAATTTTTTCCTTAGGGAGAAATATTGCATATCATTTTGATTTAAGTAAATATTTAAATACTTACAAAATGGTTCGGTAAGTAAGAGTAGTGCTTAGGATTGAAACAGAATGTCAACAGTGCGAGTCAGACGATTCCGAGTCTTACTCCCCAAATAATACAATACTCACTAAATTCCGTTTGGCCATTTTCGGACCGGAAAGAAACTGGTTAATACTGAAACTTTTTCGAGACCTGACTAACGTATGCGGAATGAAATTTGGACAACGCTTCCAGCATTAAAACAAAAATGCAACCGGTTGCAAGGCATCATACTAAACGTCATAATCTAGGCACACTTATTTTAAACATCCAGTGTTAATTTCGACCCGCTAGGAGATACCATGTGAACGAAATGGCAGCGAACGCCCAATCTGGCACCTAGCTAATATGCCAAAAAAAGTTTTGGCGCATTGGAGGATTACGACATACTTTTTGTACCAAAGGCTGATAAACCTCCAAATGTACCAAAATTTCGCCCAAATGAGGATTTCTGGAATAATTTGAAGCAGAGAGTATATGCCAATAATGTTCGACCTAAAACAAACAAACGTGATAATCAAAATTAAGAAAGAAATTAAGAATATGCCAACATCAATTTTTTTGACTTCTTTGCAAAAAGTTCCTGTAAACTATCATAAAGCTTCTCCAATGGGCTCAATTTTTTGTTCTACATTAAGTTAATAAGCTGACAAATGTTTTCATACAGAGAGAACATTTAATAAATGGTTTTCTAAAAAAAATGCCTTTTGAATTTTGTCCAAATTTTATTCCGCATACGTTACTACTGCTGTAACCCCGATAACACGTGTTACAGTTAATGACCTGGGCCAGGTAAACAAAATTTCTTTACGCGGGATCAAGCGTCTACGTACCAGCAATGATCGTAGAAATTGATGGCGCTTTATGCGAACCGAGTCTGAAGAGCAAAATCTTTCGAAGCACGGTATTAGTTGCTTCTAGTAGCCGTCACTTTAAAAGACGACCGATAAGATGAGAGGGTTAATACTACTTAACCCTTAAAGGCGTAAATCAATTTTTCTAAAATTTTGTGGAAGCTGTCTCATAGTTTGGAACGTCACTGTGATAATTTTGAGATGATTTTCGCAATGTTGTTTTAAAACAACATTGCGCATTTAGGGGTTAATTTCTATCACAGTGATTCTCAACCTGAGGTCAGCGGGCCCCTAGGGATACTTGAAGTCATTGCTGGGAGTCTACAGTGGTGATTATCTTTTCGAGTTTATCTTTTCGACTGAAAATGATATATTGATGGCATACAAAATCAATATGTTAACGATGGGGATTTATAACCATCCAAGGTGATTATGAAAAGGTCCGCGATACAAACCAGGTTGAGAATAGAGGTGTGCGCCGATGCATTTTTAATCGGCGGCGGCGTAAGCGACATATTTGGCCGGCGGCGGCGGCGTTGTCGGCGTCACGCCGTTGGACCCTATCGGCGGCGGCGCGCCGGCGTGTGTCGGCGTGACGAATATTAACGCCTATGTAACCACAAAAACTTCTTGGCAGGAATTTTCGGTTTCTCTTGTAACAGACTTCGCAGCACTTACAAACAGACGTTACAGCTTGAAGAAAATTCTAAAAAAAAATCATTGCCTACGATGTACTACCGACTACGACAAAATGTAATTCGTGCAACCAGATCAAATAATTTTTGTTTCAACTGAAGCTCCAATAGTGCCCACCCTGCATGCCAAATGCAAGATAATAAATGAAAGATGGAACTATTTTTACAGTTGTAAAATTTGAAGAACGAAATAGAATAATTGTCGATGTCGCATACTACGACTTCGCATGGAATAATGATTGCAATTGACAAATTTGAAGAATGCAGAGTAACGACTGTATTTCAATGGCCCATAATAATTATTTATTGTTCTATATTTGAAAATTTAAGCAACGGTAAAACAGTTTTTGTTTTGTTTGAGGAAATTAATTTTTGTCGCTTCATTGTTTTTTGTTTCCATTTAGTCTTCTTTGCCGTCGCTCTTTTAGCATCCCGCAGATATCAGGTACCCTAACACGAGGCGTTATTAATGGCATTACTGCGCAGAAATGTCACTTTTAATGATCGTGGACACCTTTCAAGGTAGACACATGACTTTATTTTCCAGGCTGACGTTTACTTTTATTTCTTGTAAGTACCAAATCGCCGCGATGATAAGGCGATGATAACGATTCCGTGGCCCCACATTTTCTTTCAACGTAAGATTTGCTTCTATCTTGAGTGCAAAGTATGCTCGATGTGATGGAATCATACAGATCCACACCCTGACGAAACCTAAATATACAGTTACTATCATTCATAATAATTCCACAACTTGATGTTTTAGCTCCTGTTGGGTTCAAACTGATCACTAAACAAGCCTGATTGAAAATGGTCCGAGCGTATCTCTAGTTTTCGTAGCACCTGCACCCCGCCAATTTCTCCAGCAGTTCCGGGGACCAACAAATTCTAATCCATTGCATACATCTAGTTAGATTCGGATCACCGAATCAATTAAATTACTAACAACCTATCATGGGCTTAGTCACCGATCGGCATCTAACTTAAGAAATGATTGTGAACAACTCCCGCCTTGCGCATTTCGACAAGAATGAATTTCACATTTCCGGCCCATTTTGCTTGTTTTGAGATTAAAAAGACGGTAACGTTTTCGGGTGGGTGCGGAAACTATGTAACGCATTTAGCTCTGTGTCGAATTCTCTTCACTAACGCCACGCTCGTTGATATGGTGCATTTTTTGTAATTTAAATCGACCGTTTTTTCTACGAGTGATGAAAATTCATTTCGTGTTACGTCTTATATGTCTGTGATACCGGGCTGATGCAACTGACACTGAAAATCTTTCTTGAGTGGGGCTAGATCACACGATGAATAATTTATTGCTCGTTTCATCTGTAGATAGACTTACGTGCACATTTATAAAGCAGCAAAATAAATATTCTCACGTTAAACTGCATGGCGGACAGCAAATAAACAAACCAAACATTTTATGCACAATCCTAGAGAAGGCGTTAAATATTGTTTTTGTTAACCACCGCAAAAACCAAACTATGGTAGATGCGGTGCGAGCATATTTTCGTGTGACAAAATTATTTTGCTGTGAGTATTTGGGGGTAAAATTCCTACCCTCCGCATCGCCACATCAGTACACCAGCATCGCGAAAAGTCAAGATCACTCTGCTCAACTATTCTTCGAGAAAAATTTCAAAATAGGTCACTAGTCAATCAATGATAAATGAATCTCATATTGAAAATAATTATTGTGTTTTTACAAAACTAGTTCACGCAAAAAAAAGATGAAATTATACTCAAATGTTTAGTAGGTGGTTATGTCTGAATATGTTTAATATTTTTATGATTCTAGTTCATAACTTGATGATACATTGATTTGTATTAACTTTATTGACTAAAAACCTGTTTTAATCCACCTATAGGTGCAATTGTGCCTTTCTCATTTCTCCAAACTATGATTTAATAACTGGTTCGTACAATATAACATTATGGAAATGTCTTTCATTCTTATTACACTTGGTAAGTATATATAAGAGCACCTTTTTGCATTCATCGAGGTATCGGTTTGAATCGGAGTTTTCTATGTGATCGCACTCCACAACCCGTAACTCCGGATGGAATTTAATATCAGTTTCCGGGGACGCAACACCTTTCATTTGAGACTAAGTTGATCAAATCGTTCTAGCCATTTTCGAAAAACCAATATAACCGTTATTCTGAATTTGGATGCTTCCGGATCCGTCGATGGTGGTCAGTGTGGCCAAAGAGACTTTGAATGACTGTTGGTGACCTAGATCTACAAATTCAACAGTTGTGTTTATATTTTGGAAAAAAATCACCTCACCAATTCATCGCAGAATTCGTTAGAAACGGGATTTGCTGCGTGATCGTACGTATCACCCTGTAATTCAGGAACCAGAACTCGGATCCACACAAAATTCAACAGCAGCTGATGGACCTTTCATTTAAAATCAAGTTTGTCAAAATCGGTTCAGAAAATTCCGAGAAACCGATGTGGACAAATCAACAAATTTTGTTTTGTAACCATACTCTTCAACTCGTAATCCGGAACAAGATGTCGGTTGAAAATGAAATTCAATAGCAACCTATGGGAATATTATACCTTTCAGTTGAATCTTAGTTTGTAAAAAACGGTTCAGCCATCTCCAAGAAACCGATGTGGACATTTTGTTAACAAATCCGCACATACACACATACATACATACATACATACATACATACATACATACATACATACATACATACATACATACATACATACATACATACATACATATATACATACATACATACATACATACATACACACATACATACACACAGATATTTTGCGATCTCGGCGAACTGAGTCGAATGTTGTATGAGACTCGGCCCTCCGGGCCTCGGTTAGAAAATCGGTTTTTGAAGCAATTGCATAACCTTTCTATATGAGAAAGGCAAAAGAATAATATTTAATTAGCTTAATAAGCATGAGTTCAATGTTATGTTCATGTGATTATAATTTGGAAAGGTTGGTGGAATGGGTTTGAACGTGTAGGGAATGGGGGATTAGTAGAGTGGGAGTGGAGGATGCGTCAGAAATCCTTCATCTTATTTCGGTATACGGGATGGATGAAGGAAATGCGGGCGTGAGGGTGGTCCAAGGGGAGGGGAGTGATGAAGGAGGGAGGTGTAAGGGCAAGACGGGGGGGGGCGGCGACGCAATACTCAACTGCATATTTTGCCTTCCATTTGAGACTTGGTTTGCGAAAATCGGTTTAGTCATCACCGAAGAATCGATTTGACTTTAATTGTGGAATATGCCCGGAATTCCGGACTTCCGGAATCGTCGATAGTGGACAATATATTCAAAGAATGTTTGATTGGCAATCAGTGATCTAGATCTGCGATTAGAAGTTATTTGGTGACCATTTTAATAGTTTTTAGCCTCTGAGGTATTACGATTGTACCGATTTATATGGGAAATTCCAGTGTATCCTTACTAACACCCCTGTAACTCCGGAAGCAAGAGTCAGAACCGAATGAAATTCAGCAGCAGTCAATGGCATTACTGTATCTTTCATTTGAAATCAAGTTTGTAAAAATCGGTAGAGAATTCGTTGGCGAATGGATGTGATATTAGCTTAGGAACTTGGCGGGTTCCCCGGGGGCGTCATGAACCGTCATAGGTGGCCAATGTGGTCAAAGCTGCTTTGATTGATCATTAGTGATCCAGACACGCAAACTAGAGTAATGTTACATCAATTTTAATATGTTTTACATCATTTGAACATCATGGTGATACCAGTTTATATGGGAATTTGCTGTGTGACCGCACTCTTCAACCCATAACTCCGGAACCGGAAGTCGGATCAACTAAAAATTCAATAGCAGCTTATGGGAGCGTTATACCTTTCAGATGAAACTAAGTTTGCGAAAATCGGTTCAGCCATCTCTGAGAAAATTGTGTGAGTTTAAATGACACACACACACACATATACATACACACACACAGACATTTGCCGATCTCGACGAACTGAATCGAATGGTGTATGACACTCGGCCCTCCGGGCCTCGGTTAAAAAGTCGATTTTTTCAGTGATGCATAGCCTTTCTTTATATGAGAAAGGCAAAAAGTCAAAAATTGAACGATGTGCAACGATTTTCGTAAATTCTCGTCGTGTTATCGTGATATTTTAGTCTTGAGCTTACCGTCGCATTTTTTACACAGAGTCACGTGTCTTATAGTTTTCTTAATTATTTCATGGACATGGATTGTGGCTAGGTAATGTATTTTTGGTGCTCAGCGCAATTTCATTTAATTCCGAACATTACACTGAATTTTAACAAAAGAGTAGCAGGGTTACGTATGTCCTATTAGTTTCTTCGTATCTAATGCTCGCGCCTTTGAGACTGGTTGCTAGCAGTTGTACACAATAGCTCACATAGAAATTTCGAAACCAAAGAGCAGAGCGAATAATCCATGAATAATAGTCTGAGTTCCTTGTAATTGTTTACGTAAGTATATTGAGATTGTGTGGAAAATTAATTACTTCATGAACTATATCATGAACAGTTTCACGAGCTCGACTGATGAATCGTGTCTAGTATATTAGGAATCATGAATCGGTTAAAAAATCGATGAATAATACACTACGTTCCAGTGAAATTGACTACGTGCAAAGATTAAGATCAGGCACATAATCGTAAATTTAATTAACTATATCTTGAATGTGGAAGTGTTTTTTTTGGGAATTTTTGCAACATTCCACGCGCACGAATGGTGAATTGTAACTTATATACTCGCAATCATAACCAGTTGACGAAGCAAGAATGGATCCATCAATTATATTCCGAGTGTCGTGTAATGATTTTCGAGAAAATATCAAGACTTTGTTAATTTTGTGATCTAATTCACAACCACTAATACCAAATAAAGATCAATATGTGATAAATAATAAATCAGTTTATGTCGTATATTCGGACCATAGACAATGTTCCTAGATTTGTGGATAAAATTATGAGTCAACGAGTCAATTTTCGAGATCACGACTTGTCGGCGTGAGAAAAAGGCGTCTTCCTTTCGGCGTCGGCACTTGTTAAAATTTACCGGCGGCGGCGTGGCGTGGCGGCGCACAGGTCTAGTTGAGAACCGCTGCTCTATCAGGCTGGTTTCGGGTGTGCTCCTTGACAAAGTTCGTCTACCGTGGGGATCAAATTTAGCGCTCCATTAAGGAACGCCAGAAGTGCACAAATACTAAATAATGCTTTTTCGTAGGTCTTTCCTGAAAATTTTTATGCCCTTTTGACTCGTGTTGAGCATGAATCTGACTGCCTTTTTTGTTAACACCGGGTCTAAATATTTCCTCCATGGTTCTTTCCTATGAATGCGCACCGCCTACATCTCATAAATCTAATGGAAGTGCTATCTTAAACCCGAAGTAAGTTGCTCCCACACCTGGAAATTTCAGATCCAACAAGGAGTACCTACCACATCCAGGGACACCAAAAATCCCAAGCGTTCTGTTTTTTTCCAAACAAATACACAGTTCAGTACAGATTCTGACATCGTTGGTTTCATTTTCACAGCTTTTAATATTACTGATCCTCTTAAAAGCCGTCTGATAACTTTACTCGCTGTGGTGAAAACATGTTTAAAATAGTTGACTGCTAAATGAACCCTCCTTCGATCGCTAAGTCATCGAACTAGGTTATCGATACGATCACTGTTCTACAGTGAAAATGCAGTAATATTCTTCCGAAATACAATTCAAAATTATACTAAACAGTTTAGGATGTAATGCACTCGAATCATTCAAAACTTTTAAGCATTAAAAAGTACTGTTCTTTCGATGAAATTTCCCTCGTTTCGAAACCAAGTTATCGAAGTTTTCGCTGGGCAACATCAAATCGAAAACAGACTTTGCTTTGCTTTTACTTATATTCCCCCCAGGAGCCTCGGTAGGAAAATTACGGTTTGCAATATCACGGAATCCGCGGCTACGACATGGGGTGGTCTTTATGATGATAACAAATAACTTTAATCCAAGATCTTCGTGACAATTTCGACATGACTCTTTTAAACGTGGGATAAATGGTAAGGATTCCTATAGCACCAGCACACGCAATCGCGTTAGTTTTATCGATTTATCGCCTATCGAACCGAAACAAAACCATTAGAAACAATGTCTCATATGACCCTCACACGAAACGTTGATTGGAAGATTTATGAAAGAGTAAAGGTTTTCAGCTGGCTTGATTCTCGAGACCGACCCGCGGACAGTCTCTCTTACCCCGTGGTGGAACAAAGAGTGCTAAGACGTGTACGCAGAAAAGTCCACTGCGTATAAGGCCTCCCGGACGGCCGGGGTTACCCGCTACCTAACTACTGTACACACGACGTTAGAAACGCAAATAAAGAGTTTGATGAGTGACAAAAAACGTAGTCATTGGCGCCAGTTCGTTGGCGTGTTGAAGAGAGAAACATCGCTGAGCACTCTTTTTGTGCGCAGCTCGACATATACGTAAGCGAAACAGTACCAACGAGAGCGTAGAATATTCAAACCATTGGATATTTGGTCTGTCCAGACTCTGTCTCAGTACAGAGAACTTACCGGGCCCTCACAATATCGCGAACGAAACACCGCTTTGGAATTGACACCCCGGAGATATCGACAGAATCAGATTCAATTTGTTGAAGAATCTGCCCGCCCCTCATGACTGGAGGCAAGAGAAGATCATCGCCATTTTAAAATCAGGAAAACCAGTTGGTTGAACAGTGGTTAAATTACATTACCTGGAAAGTATCGACGAACACTTGGTTAAGCAGGACGGATGTGGGATGGGACGTCATTCGTGTAATGTCTCGGCTTATGTCCAACGGCAATTGCGACGTATTGGGCTTGTAGAAAGTAGTCTGTGCGCTTGTGAAGAGGGCTATCACGACATCGAACACGTTGTTTGGGTATGTATCAGGTATTGTTACACCAGGGGTTAGTTAAGGTTCAAGTAACTTTTTAAGCATGTATAAAAACGCTTGGTAATATGCGTTGGTAAACTTGCGTACAGCTTTGCCACCAATTTATCAATATAAAACATTTATTAAACTAAAAGAAATTCAAATGATTCAATTTTTTTCGAGAGTTGTCCTTCTGGAGCCGTAGAGCTAGGTTCTCGGAAGGGCTCCCCATCAGAATCACATACTATAACTGCAAACGAGACAGGCAATGGCGCCCACTAAAACACTGCTTTACGCCAATTGCAACGGGCCGTGATTCTGAATGTGATATTCATTGTACTGTTCAGACTTCGCAATCGCGTATACCATCGCGAAGGGTTTGAGCATTTGTACGTTAGCGTGTTCAATCGTGTGTGCGATTGTATGTCGCTTGTGCTAACGTGTATGAAACTTCGCGTGTATAAATTTTATGTGATCTTGGATGATCGCGTGCGAACCGTGAATCTGATACTTAATTTTTGGTGTACGGCTTAAATACTGGAAGAAAGTGAGATCTTCCATATCACTACAGTTCCCGGTCATGTCGCCATGGAAGATGTTGTCTAGTGGATATGAGCTTTATTTTTTAATTAGCCCTGCTGAATGTATGAACCTAAGTTGCGAGGACGCAGGGAAATGGTTTCTGGACGTGACCGATACATGATCGCGCGAATACGGACGTTTGTAGTTTCGCGTTTGAAACTTCGTAAGTGCTAAAACGTTCACCTTATTCCCGAGTTGTTATCAAGTTTGCGCGATCGTGGGCGTGGGTGTGCGATAAAAATACTCATTTCTTGACAAACATATGATTACGGCTTAAAAGCCAACTGTCAAAATTCTCTTTGAAAAGAAATTCCGGACAAACCGTTACTTGCCAATCACAGATGTTGGTAGTGAACAAAAAAGAATAGTTTTCTCTTTCATTAATTGCTATGAACTGTGTTTAGCCAGTAACGGTTTGTCCGCAATTTCCTATCAAAGAGAATTTTGACAGTTGGCTTTTAAGCCCTAATAATATGCTTGTCGAGATTTTCACTTAAAAGATGTTACCTTTTAAAATTTCACAAAACTTTGGTTTTAAACTGTGAAGTCCGGTTACGATTTTTTTTTTGAATTTCTTCGCAATGATTTAGTTGGAACCCTAAATCCTTGCCCCCATTTGAGTTCGTTCTGCTCCCAAACCCAGTTCGTTCTGCTCCCAAACGCAGTTCTTTTCACTTAAAAGATGTTATTTTTAAAAATTTCACAAAGCTTTGGCTTTAAACAGTTAAGTCCCGTTCCAATTATTTTCAAAAAGCTCTTCACGATGATTTAGTTGGAAACCTAAATTCCTGACATTTTTTTATTTGTTCAGCTTCCAAGCCCAGTTCATTGGTTTTTTTTTGAAACCATAAGGCATTACAATAAAATTTCTGATTATCGAGGGGGACGGGGCATAGCGTAGTTGGTAAATCGATTGCCTTGTACGCTGCTCGTCTGGGTTCGATTCTCAATCCAGTACATAGGGTTAGAGATTTTTTCAAAAGAGATTTCTCTAGCCCGAAAAGAGACAAATTACCCTAAGGTCAAAATAAATCAAAATAAAAAAAGGATTGATCATCGATTTCAAGGTTTCAAAGTCCGTGGAATTAGAAAAAAATTAAATTTTTGAGTAGTTCGGAATCATATTCATATTTTTTTCAATTGATCGTAATTATTTCTTCTCGTATCTTAACGATTTATGCATAAATTTTTGTTTTGTAGCGATTTTTTAGGAAAAACTATTATTTATTCAACTAATCGTTAAGGTATGAGGAATACTCATATAGTAATGGAATTTTTCGAGTTTTGGTATTTTTGTTCATCTATTGGTCTTCGATTGTGATCACCGAAAACCTCTTAAATAAAAAAGGGTTTTGGGAAAAAAGCGATAACTCCGCCAATTATCAATATACTTTTTATAAGCTTATGATGATGGTCTCACCTACCCCTACAAAGGTGTGAGCTGAAAGATTTATCTAGAAAATAATTAATATTTTAACTCGTGACAAGACCAGTTAACAAAAAAACTAGGAGTGGGTAATGTCCGGGACGTAACCGCGGTGTTGACGTAGGACTAAACTTGGGCATATCATATGACATTCATGGATAATTTGAGCCAATGCACTTTTTGAATGAATGTTTACTGGAAATTTCATGTCGAATGAGATTGCCACATTCACTGATTTTCTAGGACTTGCAAAAACCTTCGGGTTTCTAGATTAATTTGATAAACATTTGCTTATATGAATCACTGGTAAATGTATACAAGAATTGACAGGCGCAAACTTATTAAATGGAACTTTCTAATTCAATTCTTTCTCCATTATGTTTTCATCCTAAAAAGAACGGTTTGTAGATAACTATGTTTGGTGATACCAGACGAGAATCCTTGCTAACGATTCGAACCTTGCCCGAATTCGCTTCTGCTGCGTACATACACGAACATTCCCCTTTCGCAGCTCACATCGAATGAGCATTGTATGTCGGAATGCGATCTCTTTTATAAACTTCTTAGTGCAGATGGTAGTCCATCCCTTTGTGCGACAAATGAAAATATTTTCATCATTCGTTTTGGCGTGGCATTCGCTTAGTAGCAGGGTTGCCACATTCACTAATGTTCTAGAAAGATTTGCATTGTAGATTAATTCGATAAACATTGGTTTATATGTGTCATTGATAAAGTACAGCAGACTTGACAGGCGCAAACTCAATCCAAGTTATTAAAAGGAGCTTTCTAAATAAATTCTTTCTCCATTATATTTTCATCCTAATAAGAACGGTTTGCAGATAACTATTTTTGGTGATACCAGACGATTACATACACCAGATGCGTACATACACGAACATTCCCCTTTCGCAGCTCACATCGAATGAGCATTGTATATCGGAATGCGATCTCTTTTATAAACTTCTTAGTGCAGATGGTAGTCCATCCCTTTGTGCGACAAATGAAAATATTTTCATCATTCTTTTTGGCGTGGCATTCGCTTAGTAGCAGGGTTTCCACATTCACTAATGTTCTAGAAAGATTTGCAAAAACCTACGGGTTTGTAGATTAATTCGATAAACATTGGTTTATGTGTCACTGCTAAAGTACAGCAGACTTGACAGGCGCACACTCAATGCAAGTTATTAAATGGAACTTTCTAATTCAATTCTTTCTCCATTATGTTTTCATCCTAAAAAGAACGGTTTGTAGATAACTATGTTTGGTGATACCAGACGAGAATCCTTGCTAACGATTCGAACCTTGCCCGAATTCGCATCTGCTGCGTACATACACGAACATTCCCCTTTCGCAGCTCACATCGAATGAGCATTGTATATCGGAATGCGATCTCTTTTATAAACTTCTTAGTGCAGATGGTAGTTCATCCCTTTGTGCGACAAATGAAAATATTTTCATCATTCCACATTCACTAATGTTCTAGAAAGATTTGCAAAAACCACCATTCAAAGCACGGCTAATTAATGCTTTTACAAAATCATTTCTATCAAAATTTACGGTAAAATCTACGGAATCTACTACACAATTGTTTTAATTATTTCCCAACAAATCGCGCAAAAATCTGTTCCGTACAGCACAGCGCAAATAATTGACGTTGGAAAACAAATCGGCAACTTCAGCTGCCAAACACTTAGAAACGATCGAAGCATTTTTCCGTTAATATCACTTTTCTGACTCAAATTGTTGTAGGTATTTTATTGCTTCCGTCCAATTGGTCAGTTTATTGGTTTTATCGCACATTTTTCGGATATTATTATAGAAAATAACTAACCCGATAAGAGGGAAGTTATTTTCCAAAGCACGAAATGGAAATTTCAATTGTAATTCTTCTGAGAACGATTTTGTGGTCCTAATAAGGACCGTTTGTTGTGAATATTATTTCGCCGTTTCCCGCTCGGCATGATGATTATTCGCTTGGTATGGATAGCGCACAGATTGATGTCTTCCAATAAACTAACCAGGCAGGCCTCGCTGGCTTCTTAGAGGGACATTACGGCTGAGCTCCGCAAGAGTAGATCGGTTTTGAAATGCTTGCAATCTCACGGACCAGGCACTGGAAGAGCAGCTTGCGAATTAGTAACTCTGTCCACTTCTGAGAGCAATGAATTTCACGCAGGGCGACGACTGTTCTTGGTTGGCAGCGATAAGGCAGTAGCTATGATCTGGTTGGTGGTCAAAATGCAGCTTCTCGTTGAGCAGCACACGTACGTGTGTTCTGCTCTGTGGCTTACACACGTCTGGCTTTAAGAAAAACTGTGACACCCATATTTATAGGTTTTAGCATTAATGTTGATTCGCATTAAAAGTAGTTTTTGAACTTTTTAAACAAGTTTTACATAGCAAACAAGGTATCAATAGCTCTACAGCCCCCCTCTGAATATCTTGACCAAGCATTAGTCTCCGCTAAAAAAGTTCAAATTTGTATTCTGTATTCCTAGTTTTAAGATAGTTGTAATTTTACCTCTTTGTTAAAACTATTGTCCCCCATCTTGTAAATAGTATTGTATCCCTAGTCTTAAAACACCTGCGAATTTTCTCATAAATATTTGTTCCCCCTTTTATGTACCAAACTATATTGTTAGTTTTAAGATAACTGTAAATATTTCCTAAAAATTATTACTATTGAATTCCTTGTTTTAAAATTTTTTCATAAAAAAAAATCTTTCGTCCCCTCTCTTGTATATAGAATCTTATTTCTAGTCTTAAGATAGCTGTAAAATTTTTCTTTTTTAAAAAAATATTTCAACATTGTAACCTCCTAGTTTTAAAATATAAAAAATGTAAAAACAAAAGAATTTGGCACCGCCAAGCTAACGCATTTGTGCCTATCAAATAAACGAAATGAATAAAAAAAAAAAAAAAAGGTATCAATAGCAAGCGTTGAACGTTTTCCTTTCGATTTATGAAACAAAATTAGTAATTCCTTGAGTAGGAGAAAAGTTATTAGAGTTCAAAGTGTACGTAACGCATCCGTTTTGAAAATTTTGAAATGACACCCAGTATAGTAAAGAAAGACGTAAGTCCTACGTCAAAAACGGACTGGTTCAATTTGCAGACAAGGCCCTGTTTGTTTTACTGAAAAATGTGCTACCAAAATACTATAAGTTTGATGTAATGAAATCATTGCTTTATGCATTTATGTAAATTCAAATTTTCTTGATATTTTTCGCACAAAAATGTATGTAAGCCCTTAATGAGCCAATTGTAAATTCTCGAAAGCCTTACATGTAATTTGAGCACCGTAAACCGGGGTGACTGATCATCGGGGTGACTTTGATCACTCGAAACTTTTTTCGTAGATCGCTTATTAAACCAGAATAGTCTACTGAATCATTTTAATTTGAAATAATAATAAAATACTGACTTATTATACTTATTGAGTATATTGTTCGGTTTTTTGGTACAAAAAATACAAAAAACCGAAATTTGACGAAACTTCGTAAAGTGTCTATAAAACAAATAAATCTCAGATTTGAGCAAGAGTAATAAATTATAAAATTACAAGCATTTATTTTCCTTTAGAGTGGGATGTGCCAAATTTACTTTAAAGAGTTTGTTTATTTTAAATACAATTTTATAGGAAACTAGTTGGCAATTATATCAAATTATTTTAAGCTGAAATTCGCAACATTTTTTTGTTTTTCAATATTCCAACGTATTAAAATGGATGAAACTTTTTGTACATTGATGAAGCACTGAAATAAAACAATTTTAGCAGTTTTAAAGGTTTTCAGAATCTTTTATTCTAGTTGGACACAAATTATACGAATTTTGGTTACGCGAATTTTACAGTACATTCAAATACCAATACCAATTAACATCTATATAACAATGAGTATCTTTCCAGAATTAGTTTAAACAAACATTTGAATGAAAAACATTGACATCAATAACTTAATGTGGGTGAACATGCAGGTTATCAAAGTTACCCCGGAATACGAAAACGGACTTCAACTTGAAATCATTTTTGGAAAAATAGCTGAAAGCGGACAATTTTAGGTAAAACCATTCCATCTTGTTCTCCATACATAAGTACATGGTTTAAAAATATTTAGCTTGAAAAAAATGTGTTGCGTCTAAAAATATGTAATGATTACTCCAAAAAGTGATCAATGTCACCCCGGTTTACGGTATGCCGGGAACGTTTATTTTATGAATTTAACAAGATTCATTAATGAAAAATCGTGCTCCAACTTATGCCGTTTTAGTTTTTGATAGTGCACTACACCGGTGTAGTCGGTGCTACACTCATTCAAACTTGGGTGTAATCAGTCTGTCTCTTTTTTGCACTACACCGGTGTAGCACCAGGTAAAAACGAAAACGCTATTAAACAAATGTGTCTAGATTCCCGTATATTTATGATCAGATGGTCAGCTCACATTCTTCCCTTCGCTACACCACAGGTATTAATTTAGGTTATTACTCGACAAAAAGGCGTTTGGTAGAAAAAAAATTGGAATATTACAAAAATGAGTACCCTCGAAAATCTAGAAAGCAAAACTATGTCACGAATGGTGGAACGTCATCACGCAATAAACGAAACACCGCTGTTTTCGTTTGATTCCATACAGAACATCGCGACACAATTTACACAAGTTAGCTGACCTACTTTGGCGCCGCTAGTAGGCCGCCAACTGCATCCATATCTATAAGCCGCCTGGCTGCGTCTGATTATTTGGCTGTATGTGAGAAACGGCACGTAGGTACAGTCAGCCGATCGTTCCAAATAAACACTCGTGAATCACACTGCTTTTGAAGGCTTCGAACGAACGAAACATCTTCTAGCCAGCCAGACTTGCTTCGTAGCATAACAAACCAGTACCCATACCCATACCATGGCCGAAGTCATAAAGAAACCGCGGAACATATGATTCTAGCAAACACCAACACACGGCCGTGCACTTAATTCCCCCCAGTTCCGCACTGTATCACCTGTAGTCTGTGGTAGTGGGAGGCTTGGTTCAGAATAAAAACACCACCCAACACATAGGTCTGGTGCTTTTACCGGTACTCGGTGTTTGATAGTGTCGGCCAGTAGTAACGCCACACAACATATCGCATAAAATAGGGGAAAGGGAGTTTGGTTTTCCGTCTGATTCGTTACGTTTGTGTTAGTAAAGTCAATAACGACAGCAGCGCAGCAACAACAATAACAATAACAGCACAGCTCAAGTCGAAAACAATGTTGAAAGTGTATTGGCTGTTTTATATAACTGCGCTTTCTCGCGGGGCGCATTCCTACACACACGAATGGGGATTAGCTGCTGTCGTACCCGTCTTCCGCTGCACGGAAAATAAGAGGAATTTCATTGCTATTTAGCAATTTGACACCTGTAGATTGAGTCGTGTTTGCCTTTTCTCATGCTCTCTCTCTCTCTCTGTCTCTATCGCGTCGGCAGCTAATTGTCAGTCGGTTGTGCTGTGATTACCTGATGGTTTGTTGTGATGTAGTTTGCAATCTGATGTTGATCAATTCAACTATTTAGATACATACAACGCATAACGATAAAATGCTATGAGGGTGCTTTGATAAATTCTTGGCATAAGTGATAAACGCGTTTCACATTTTTTTTTGCTATGGCTGATTACTGTGAACGGATTTTTTCTCGGATTTATGCGAGCAACTTTATCTCAATGGAAGCCTTTTGAAGTTCCGGTTGACTATGGAGTATTTCGAGAATCGAAATACTCCATAGTCAACCCATAGTAAGGTCTGTACGGCATAGCAAGTATTCCGTCTACCAATATTTTACTGAGACATATGATCCGGGGCTTCAGGGTACACGGGATCGAATTTAGTGACAATTGCCGCGGACATAAACAATTCGATACTCGAAATGTTTCATAGATAACGAAATGCACACCCCTAGCATTCTGGGTATGGATGCAGGCGATTTGGGTATCACATATTGGGTAACATTATGCTAATTCATAAAAAAGTTTTTAAAATTACAATTCTACAACGACAACCTTACTCCAAAACTTATGAGGATGGGACGAACTACGGCAGAATGGTTACTTCCGATGAAGAAAGCTTCTACCATTCTGCATATGGTTCAAGGAGGTTGACTCTTTGAACTCTTTGAATCGAACACTCGATGGTCAACAAGTTTTAATAAGCAATACAGATGGCAGATATTGTTTAGGCATGGCTATGTGAATAGACGGACTTCGCTGATTAGTATGATGTTGGTTGGTTGGTTGGTTGGTTTAGTCAGTCCCGTAGATAGACTAAACCGCGCACAAATCGCTGATACTCCCTGTTGCTTCGTAAGGCTACGAAACGACGATGGAGACAGAAAATCGAGTGCTCAGGGAGAAGAATTGTGAATAGACGCATGAACAAAGGGCTGGTACTAAATATACAAACAAGTTGACCAATGACGAATTTCGCGCTAAATCGTATTCAGTGTTGGCAGCACCCTCTCAGATTCTAATGAAACTTTCTGTACATGAAGACTTTGTCACAAAAAGCCACTTTGCATCTTTTGTTTTTCCAAAAATGATCTAGACTGTCTTTTGAATAGGGCCAAACTATTTTACCAATTTTTTTCAAATGGCTATAGTCTAAAAATGACAAATCCTACAAAAAATGTTGTAGGAGAGGTTTTCACAAAATTAGTCAAATTTTCGAATAAAAATTTTGAAAAAATTGACTCCTACACTGAAAAAATCGATTTTAGAATTTAAAGTCGATTTACAAAAAAAAACCATTTTTGATTTGGATGAAATTTTGTTCCAAGATAGATAATTATCTATCTTATCTATTATCTATGTTCCCTACCTACCGTCAAAAATTCAAGTTGGGCACATTTAAGAAAAAAAGTTATTTGAAAAAAACTTTCTTGTCCAAACTGAATTTTTTTCTTCAGTATATTTTCATCGAAAACTAAACCAATGAAAGTCATAATCATCTTAGAATCCAATAAAACTCAGTTTGTGAGAAGATATTGGCTAATTTAACAACTAAGCATATTTTTATTAAGGGATACTACTTTTTCATTTTCCATGATATCGAAATTTTTTTATTACTTTATCTGAAAGTACAACACCTTGAGAATGTTTTCCCAAATTTTTAAAAAAGATCCGAGAAATAGATCGAAAGTTACAGCGCTTCCAAGCGCGCTTCGTCTACCAAGAGCAGTGGTAATTTGAAATTTTAAACTCGTATATTTCGAAATGTCGCATTACTAAAAATGGCTATTCCGTGATCACGATTGCCGAAAAACTACTCAATCTATTTTCTTAATTTTTTTTCAACTGATCATAATTAATTTTTCTTGTACTTTAACGATTCCTTTTTCATTCATAAATTTTTGTTGCAAGGATAAAAAATTTTAATGCAATTTTTAGAGCTTAAAACGGAGATTTTTTTAAAAAAATATTATTTATTCAACTAATCGTTAAGGTACGAGGAATCATCATATACTAATGAAATTTTTTGGGTTTTAGGATTTTAGATGTTCTATTGGTATCCAATCGTGACCACCGAAAACCTCTTAAATAAAAAAGGGCCTCGGGGAAAAAGCCATAACTCCGCTAATTATCAATTTATTTTTATAAATTTATGCTTGTTTATTTTACTGAAAAATGTGCTACCAAAATATTTTAAGTTTGATGGAATGAAATCATTGCTTTTTTCCATTACGTAAATTCAAACTTTCTTGACATTTTCATCACTAAAAGGTATGTAACCCCTTAATCAAGAATCCCATTGAAAAGATTTTATGTCGTTAAACATTACTACTTTTTTATTTTCTTGTTTAGTGCTGAGGATGAATCAGAGAAAGAAATAAAAGAAATAACCACCACAACATTATGCATTGAATTTTACATAATTATTTATTTATTTTTATATATTTCATTTGTCTTAAAACTATCTTCATGCATACTATTTTGTATTATTTCTATGCAAGGAAAATATTTTTGGTTGATCTTCTGAATTAGAATTCCTTTTCGTCTCCACTTTGCCCCCAGGAATAGGCACAAAACTGTGGAATTTTTGAGTTCCAGATATTGTTTTGGCGATATTATACAGTTCTTAGAGTTCTTCTGACATTTTGTTGTACTGTTCAGTGAATATGGAGCAGAAAATTCATTTTCTGATATTTTTTATCAGTTTGTTCAACTGCCCAGTTATATAACTCTAGGGGACTTGTTATGGGATTTCCATAATCGCGAGCAAGACAGGCTCTTTTTGTCATTCACTTGAGAGTGCCACCAATAGCATCACAGGGTCCTTTTCCATGGGATGCTGCAACAAAATTTTCATGGCACTGTGCATGAAAAGTGCATCTTTCATGTAAAATGTAAAGTCTTCAAGTCGTCCAGTCTTCTTGTCTTTCAGTCTTCCAGTTTTACAGCCTTTCAGTATTCCATTCCTGTAGTCTTCCAATCTTCCAGTCTTCCGATCTTCCAATCTTCCAGTCTTCATTCAAGTTTGCTATGAATATATACCAAATTCGTTACTGATACTTTTTGCATGTATCAGGCAACTCGCGCTGGGAAAATGGATTCTGAGATGATGATGATGGATTCTTATGACTATCATTGGTTTAGTTTTCGATAAAAATACACCGAAAAAAAATTCAGTTTGGATAAGGAAAAAAATTCAAATAACTTTGTTTCTTTGAAAGTGCCCAACTTGAATTTTTGGCGGTAGGTAGGGAACATAATTACCTATCATGCAACACAATTTCATCCAAATCAAAAATGGTTTTTTTTGCAAATCGACTTTAAATTTTTAAAATCGATTTTTTTCAGTGCAGGAGTCAATGAAATTTTTTTTCAATATTTTTATTCAAAAATTTGACTAATTTTGTGAAAATCACTCCTACAAAATTTTTGTAGGATTTGTCATTTTTAAACTATAGCCATTTGAAAAAAAAATTGGTAAAAAAGTTTGGCCCTTTTCAAAAGACAGAAAGTTTCATTAAAATCTGAGAGGGTGCTGCCAACATTTATTCGAGTTGGAGCGAAATTCGTTCAATAGAACACGGCAGATTATAGTAAGATGAGCATGAAGCGCGAATGCCGGAAGATACAGGTTCAAATTAGGTTCAGCATATAACCTGACAGAGATCGTCGACTTTGGGACAGACCCCGCATTCATAGGCTGCGTGCGAGCGTGATTCTGATTCTGACGTCGAAAATGTAAAATTCATATTGGCGGCGTCTTAGAAGGGGGTTTTCGGGGTCGCTGATTCTGATTCTGACGTCGAAAATGTAAAATTCAAAATGGCATACCCAATATGGCGACTGTGCTTGGCTAAATTTCATGTTTTTTACATTGCTCTAAAACGTCTTTCAAGGGGGTTTTCGGGGTCGCTGATTCTGACGTCAAAAATATAAAATTCAAAATGACATATCCAATATAGCGACTGTGCTTGGCTAAATTTCGATTTTTTATATTGTCCTGAAACGTCTTACAAGGGGGTTTTCGGGGTCGCTGATTCTGATTCTGACGTTGAAAATGTAAAATCAAAGTGGCGGATCCAATACGGCGACTGTTTTATGCTCATTGCAACAAAATTTGCAAAAAATGGCTGCTATTGTGTAGCCGCTATTTCGAATTTTCAAATTCTGTTATCAGAATCGTAATCAGCGACCTCGAAAACCACATTATCTATTTTTATGCTAGTTGAGAAGATATCCCTGTCTCTCAAAATTATTTATATACCAACATAATAATAAACTCCATTTTTGCATATTTTGATAATTTTTTTTCGAAAAAAACTGACCTACGAAAAATTCTGCAAAAAAATCTATTATTTAGACAGAGAAAGAATGACCGGAACGGTGAGAATAAAGAAACGGTGAAAATTCACCTTTATTGGAAACACTGAGAAAAGATATGTCCTCAAGCAGGAATCGAACCTGCGATCTACCAGTCTATAGTTGGGTGCGTTAACCACTCCGCCATCGAGGAACTGTGATGATGCCATCACATGTTCCCAACAGTTTTTGTGATCACCACCGCAGCCTCCAACTCCTCCCAATTGACCCATCGACCCCCAATGTCTCCTATAAGCAGATCGTCACCTCTCCCTCTCACCGATCGGGCCAAATCTCTCTCGTTATCTATTTTTAGGTCCAGTGGACTGCGCTCAAGGCTTGAGATATTTATTATCACTGTTTGCCTCCTTTTCCTAACTCAGTCGCCACCAGACAGTTGGCAGTGAAAGAGCTATGGAGGGACATGTTGATGTTCTGCCTATCGGCAGAAGCTAACGACAAATCCAGCCGTTGATGGAATTTTATATATTCCTGTTTTCCAGTTGACACGTTCATAAAAATCCTTAAGAAAGGAAAAATAAAGACTCACATCCAAACAAGCAATATATATAATTATCTAGTTCAATGTTTGAGATACTTGCAAAAAAAAATTAGATCTCTAGGACTTTTAGTTCAGACACAGCCGAATTTATTGTAAAAAAACGAGATTTTCGAGTTTTAATTGTTTATAACTAGTAAGTAATTATCAAATTTACATAATTTTTTGTGCTAGTTGTACTCCTTACATCCCTAAGAGTTGATAAAAAGAATTAATTCATATTTATTTGTCAACGCTAACTAGAAACCCAATGTCTCCTATAAGCAGATAGCTCATAATACCTCTGTTTTTATGGTCCAGATTCACCCCAGATTGGTCTTTTTAAGGGGTTGTATGATGTTTGAGCCCACGAGAATTTGTTATCAACCTGTAATAAGCATGGTAAAAGTTTGTGCAACAAATTATCAGTAAGCAATATTAGCACCAAACGGGAGAAGCTTGGTCGAATACCCACTATTCTATCACCGATGAGATGCGATAATCGATACAGAATAATGTTTTGTGAAATATATAGTGCACACAATAAAATTACAAAAAGAACTGTCAGGTAACTACATCACATTAATACTTATTCATTTTTAGAGAGTTTTAATATTAGGGTCATTCACCACATTTTTCATGATAGAAAAATTTCTAACCCTATGTGTGGGATTGGCGATCGACCCCAAGTGAGTTACGTACAAGGTAATATGGGGCCCTTACACGTTCAATATTTTTGTCAATACAAAGTATTGACGATATTGTTACAATATTTCAATCCCATTTGAAGTCCACATCGTCAGTACAACTTTTTTCCATTACACGTACAATACTTTTGTCAATACTCTCTAGTATTGTCAAAAATATTGAGCATGTAAGGGCCGCTATAGACTTACTAACTATGCTATACTCGCTTCTACAGTCATCTTAAGATGGACATGAACATTGTAGGTTTGAAAATCCAATTGTTAGCAATCGCATATCCGCTTCTTTCAACGCACATGTGTTATGCCCATACAGAGCAACAGGGAGTATTATCGATTTGTAAAGAGCAAGTTTTATGCGCGTTTACAGGCTACCGATAGAATAAAGTCCTATTTGCAGCCGTAACACGCCTTGTCCGGTCGCAGCGACCATCGTTAACACATATAGCTAGTGTTGATACATTAAATCGTCAACAGCCTCGTACCGCACACCATCGCTTTTCATCATGTACTTGGTCTTGTCAGAATTTATAGTCAGCTCGATTCTCGCAGTCTCTTTTAAAAGGTAGAAATGTCTCTTCCACTGCTCTGCGATCAACGCCAATGATGTCCATGTCATCCGCAAAGCCAAGAGCGTGTGAGATTTCGAGATGATGGTTCTATTCCTTTGCATATCTGGTCTTCGTATCGAACCTTCGAACGCTATGTTGAGCAATAGATTAGAGAGTGCATCGCCGTGCTTCAATCGATCTAACGTAACAAACAAAACGGATGTGTATTTGGTTATTTTGACGCTTGATTTGAACTGATCCATCGTCTTACAAATAAGACCAATCAGTTTTGTCGAAAAGCGGAAATTACAAACAGATAGCGAGTCTGCAAGTTGTGTCCCCGGAATTCATCCCGGATTTGTCACAGGGCAATTATTTGTTTGTTTAATGATCGTCATTCTCAAATCCCACTTTAATTGTCTAATAATTATCGTTTTCGCTGGAATAAAGAGAAGAGCAAAATACATTAGCTGCACGTTGTTAACCAATATCCGGTTTAATTAAATATTGTTAATAAAATTTTGGACTAATATAGCAAACTTTAAATCTTAAAAGAAACATCTCGGCAGCCAGCTGCCTAGAGCAACTAATACCCGATCCGTTACTATGCATAATTTGCTCGAGGTAACCCGTCGAATTATCAGTCCCCTTTGGTCTCTACAGGCTACATGTATCGGACTAAGGTTCTTTCCTTCCCTATCAATGTGCAGGGATCCATATAAATTGCACGGCGTGAAACACCGTGTCATTCCCAAGCATGTTGTTTCAAATGATGATTTTTCATCTCAATTGGTCATGTTCAACAACGGAGTAGCAACCACGGACGATCTCTTATACTTTTAAAATAAGACCTGATCACGAATTTTTCACCTCAAAAAATTTCAACGACCTAAAGCCACTGGGGTGAGCAGCAATCACGCACGCTTACGTCTCAACCAACGTATCTTTTTGTTTCATATGTACGGCATACAAAGGTTGTATAAAAAAGATATTACGAGGCGTTAGACCCTACTAACGCAGTATTTCCGTACTTGTAGAATCGTCTTCTATTAGAGAATCTAAATATATTGGCTCGGTTGGCACGTTCCCCATGTTCCCAAGTCGTCTAATCCTTTCCCGATGGAAAGGGAAAGGAAGGTGAAAAAGGATGAGAAATGGAAAATAACACAATTCAATCACAACACAAAATAATAAAAAGCCTGGATTCTTTGCTCCCAAAGAAATAATGGACCCTCCCGATAAAGCCTATAGCTCTTAAGCACACTGCGTAAGGAACAATAGTATGTACTTGGGGTTTAGCTCCAGGTACACAGGTTCATCTATCAGTCAGGAATCAGTAGCGACTGACTCAAATGGCACGTTCCCCATGTTGATCAGAGATTTGTGCCTTGCATGATCTTGCAATTAAATCAGTCATTCTACACCCTCGGAAGGATGCTGAACGATCTGCAGGTGCTATAATAGCAGAAATAAAGCTTCCAACCCCCGGAGGGATTTAGTGAGCTGATATATCGGATATACCTCCAAGGGGATATTGAGATAACAAAACGACAACAGCCACGAAGAGATATTGTCATTCAAATACGGCCTAAACTATAGCTCTTTACCATAGGGGAGCCCGGGGCTAGTTGGCGGTTGGGGTAAGTTGGCGGAATCCCTTTTTCTCTGTTTCTATTAGACATATAGCACTTTCTCTTCTTGTGTACCTCAAGTTATGTGAAACCCGTTATCCAATGTGGTTTTGTTGCAAAACAATTTGTATGGTGGAAGTTGTGGGTGATATTGTGTTTTCGAGCATACCAAGTACATTTTCAAAAATTTAAATACTTTGCGTTATTTACCGTGATTTTCAAACTATTTCCTGAATGATTATATTTTTCGATAGCGCGTTAAAAGAGCTTTCAGTATCCGTATAGATATTACAACTATCCACAAACAAAAGTTATTTTTTAGATAGTTTTTAATAAAATATGCGGTTGGGGTAAGTTGGGGGTTCTGCACGCGGGGCAAGTTGGCGGTACTATTTACAGTGCAAAAATGTCATCAAAAAATTTTATTTGTGGGATTCACTCCAAAGTAAGAAAATCTTTTTCTTGTGTATCTCACCAATGTAGGTGACATTTATTCTGGCCAGTTGAATGAAGAATTTCGAAAATTTGCTTTTGAATAGGGGGTATGCGTCAAAGTCAAAATGCCGGGGTATTGAAACTGAAATATAATAGCAAATGTCGGTTAATATACAGTTTTCTCGAAAAGACATTCGGCACGTTCCAAAAGGACCCTTGAAGTAATTGAATATCCATTTGATTGCTTAGTTTTTGGCGTATCATCACATACCGCCAACTTGTAAGTTGGCGGGTTTTCCGCGTCACATATTTTTGTCTCTAAAAATGGAGACAATACATCAAACACTTTAAAAAAAAATCAGAGATGTTGCCAACAGTCTGCTCTCACATTCCGCGTGTTCTATTTTGCAAGATCTACCTACATCAAAGCAGTAAAAATTGAAAACACCGCCAACTAGCCCCGGTCTCCCCTACTGGATTATGAACAATAGCATATCCCTGAGCTAGCGGTTCATAGGTTCTTCTATGTATGGAGAACCAAAAATCAGGACACGCAATTGCATTACTACATGGTAGTCATGTATTAAATGATTTGAGGTTCCGTAATGGGATTCACAAAGATCACTTTAATCACTATGCTGAATCATTATTACTATTCAGCACGCTGATGATGTGATAATTGAGTTTGCAATGTCCAGTCAGTACCCTGAATAGAATACAGCATTTGTGCTTAGAAAATACATCAAATTCTTCGACATTTTTGGGCTCACATCCGGAAGAAAAGTTTTTGCTTGAACGCAAGTTTGCAAGCTACGCCAATGATCGGCATGTACGGATGTTGCCCAAGAGCGAATCTTGTGCTTTATCCTACTTATCGACTTTGGTAGAACTGGTACTGGACTAACGTCAGTCAGTCGCAGCGCCCGCTCTAGTCAGCTCGTCAACCCATTAATTTACAGTAATACCAGAATGATCGGGTACCCATAAAATGTACTTGGGTTTGAGTCCTTGAGATTTGCTGAAAGCTCGTCTAAATTGGCCGAAGACTATGCAAATTTTCTCGATTCTGAAATCGATGTGAGCTGACTAATTTAGTTTAGAGTCAAAGAGCTCCGGTTGTAATCCTTCGTTGCGTGAAAAGTTCCATTGATATTTTATTTGGATATACTGATAGACCAACATGAAAACTCGATTGCTCAACAACACATAAGGCCTGCTGCATCAAATCAAAAAGTGTGTTGATGCAAATTCTGGCGAAAGTTATATGATAATCGTCGGCGAAATCGTATGTTGGAAAGCCAAGCTCATTAAGTTGAGGACATCCTTATCTCTACTTATCTTAACGATGAGCACAGATGTCAGTTGCTAAGCATTGCGTGTATCCAGTTTGTGATATATAAAGGAACTCTATGACCTTCGGTTGATAGCTAATTAAACTACTAACACTTATTTGAACACTAACCGTTAATAGTATTATCCGTAGAACAGAAATTATTGCAACTAATCTGATTGGATTTTGTTTGAAGAGTGATGACAGTATCGATTAACGATAAGAAATGAGAATTTCATAAATTTTCGTTGCTTCGAAATATTATTGAAAACTGATAAAATCTATCAGTTCTATTGTAGCAAATTCTAGGAGTCCTTGTGTTGAGCAGGCGCTCCAATAAAAGTTAGGCATTGGGGGGTTAATACATTACGTTACGCGAAATATATTGGCAATAAAACGCTCGTAAATATGATGACTGCATACATACTCCTATAGATAAGTTATTTCATAAATGCCATGAAATACCTTTTCAGCGCAGTTCTTTGGCAACGCAGCTTTTCGTAACATCGATTTTACAGATAACAAAAAATAATAAAGGATTTATACACAATTTTGAATTTACGCAGTGTATATATCCCGCGTAAAATAAGCTGGCTATATTTTTATACAATACTGTCGTAAAATGAATAAGCTCAACTTTTCATTGCCTGCCTTTTAACCATGTATAGTTTTTGCAGTAGAAGAAAGCTCGGGATGATTCATATATCTTTTCGACTTTTTGCAGGTTTTTACCTGATGATCAGGCGACCGATCGGGAATACAGATTGAGGTGGCCCTGACTGGACAAATGTCTCACACAAACGGAATGACGTAGATGGGTGGACGAGCAATGGTGGGTAATGCCAAATTAGTCCTTGTGTCCTCGTCAATGATCGTCCGTCGCCATCGACGACGGCAGTAGTGGTGCCTATTGTTTTCCATATTTATAACCACAGCATAGCTAAGGGAATGAAAATAGGATCCGGTATTTATGGCGCATTTACCGAAATTGACTCGGCCTCGTTTGAATTTCGATTATGTCGTCTTTCAGCGCCATGGCAATGCAATTCTACACATGACTGTCATTGAAAGTTTTCGGAATCTCGATGTTCCTTTTTGTTTACTTTCGTATAACTAATGGAGGGGTGCACTGTCGATCGCAAAGTAAGCTACTTCTACCTGGAACCATTAAACTAGACATATGAACGGCATTCCGTTATTTCAGCAGAATAAAGCCTGGCTTCATGGAAATTGAACTTGTATATAGGCAAACTTGAAATCCGATTATAAGGGAACAGTTGCTAATTTTTTTGACTGTATAATTGACGAAAAAGTGTGGCACCACCATGGGACCAAAATAGGCTCATCTCTCTAAATTATCTCTAACAGAGAGGACAATAAGGTATAGAATATAAAACTGACTAGTGCAGCCACTGTATGTCTGTTTTCCAACGAATCGATCAACGTAGATGATGAGTCGATGATGGAATCACATGACAGCCGGCCATCAAGCGACCCACACTTTCACAGTTACCGGGGCTGAATTACGCAGATCTGATTGTGAATGAACGAATAAACAAAAGCAAACGAAGCAACTTTTACTTTCATTTACGCTAGCTTCGCACGGATCTGTCTATCTTAGATTCGAACGAATCAAAGTCTGGCTGATTGTCTTTCATGTAATAAATAACGTGTGATGCTAAAACAGTTTTTGTGGTGGAAGTTTTAATTTAGAAAATTGTCATTATCCATCATGCACACAAACATACATGGGTTTCACAAATAACACGGGTTTATAATGGTGAGAGAGAAGGAATAGCTAAGTAATAAAAAATCGCGTGTGAGAATCCCAGACGGATTATTTAAATTTTATGTGGTGTATGCTGGTATTAGGACACGTGTCTTGAATGAAGGAAGTAAATGTTAACCTGTATATATACAGGTTAAAATATACTTCCTTCATGAATGGCACGTGTCTCAATAGCACCATGCATCATATCAAATATTAACATTCCGTATTGTACTCTAACCGGCACTTGTTTTTTTAAACTTAGTAACTCTCTCTCAGCATAAAAACCTATGTATGTTTGTGTGCATGATGGATAACAATTTTCTAACTTCACTAAAGCTGTTTTAGCATCACTTTGATTCATTTGAATCTACGATTGAACCGTGGGAAGCTAGGTTTTGAAACCAGACCCTGCCAGATATTGAGGACATCATGGGCAAATATGACCCAAGTAACCAATAAGCATTATAGCGTAGCCTAAAATCTGATTTACATATAAGGCAGTCGTAAAGAGCCGTTAGCCATATATTCTGATATAATGCCAGTATTATGCCAGAAAAGGCGAAATACTGTGCTATTACTGTGCAGAGATTGACAGCTCGTTTTTGCGGTACCAATGCTATAATATAGCACCAGAGTACAAATGCCAAATTCGAAAGACTGATATTGGCACCGGTCATGGTATTAGAAAGCTTGACTTGGCTGTTATTTTCCGAAATGCGGTATTGCAACGATTTTGTTTGTTTCATTTTCGGTATGATGAACAAAAACATAAAAACTGTTTAGAATCGTAATTGACGACCTTCTAATGCATTGTAATGAGTATCCTTATCGGAATTTCATTCTCACCCGATGTAAATAATGTTTGATGAAATTTAACTTAACTCTTAAATGAATTCTATTGCCTTTTGGCAACATACCGAATTCTGGGATATAACAAGAGGTATATATCGCATCCATCCAGAAAAATGAGTATCAAGGAAAAATGAGCTTGATGCATTTAAGGGTTAAGTCTGAAACAGAGGTACCTCATCTCTCACGGCAAGTGCACTGCTTTTGCTGTTTAGGTTATTGTTGCATAACAAATAAACCCACAACATTACGATGGCATTATATCGGCTTATTTTCACTATAAAACACGTGTAAAATATATGTTCAAACTCCCTTGCGTATAGTCTGGGTATAACAATACTACCCAGCACTATTCATTGCAAGAAAATGAAAATCACCAAGAAAGGTCCGGTTTGCGATGACATTTACTTCACTACGTTGAACAATTACCTAGAAAGGGCATCGTTCTGCTTCAACCCATCGAACGTCACAAACGAGTTGGATAGTTCTGCGGCTATTCTGACCCAACCAGCGTCATACGAATCAACTGAATCATCGTCTATTCGTAAAACTATGTTCAAGCATTATCTACCACAGTTCGTTTCGTTTCGCTGAATCGTGCGCTGCCTTCAAATCCACAAACAGATCTTTGACCGTCCTTCTCGAACCAGCGTTGACATTCGCCGATCAAGGATTCGGCCACGAGGGAGCAGTGAACTTTATAGGCGATAGTGGGAATCAGTATGACTCAATAGTTACTACACTAGAGTTTATGACATTTCAGAGCTCATGATCTTAGTCAAACGATTGTTGTAATTTCTATTCACGATATCGTGAGATTTTAGTCAAAAGTTGAGTTATGTGTTTTCATGCTTTCATGGTCGTAGTCCCTCTTTTTAATATTTTAGTCGAATTTTTCACTCGGAGTAACGTGGCAATACGAACTAAGTCTTTCTGACTGATTCGCGGTATACTGTTTTGTGAACTATATTACGAACACGATTTGTGGTTCTGTAATGTAATTTTGGTGTTCAGTGCAGTTCTGTCGGGACATCACACTGAACCTTATCGCATGAATAACGATGTTCAAGGCCCTAGTTGTTTTCGTACAGCTGCTGCTCACACGCTAGCAGCTGGGCTTAACTCAAAATTTTGTGAAATAGTTCACGTGAAAATTTCATGACCATGTACAGATTTGCTTGAAATTGAAAATGATTAGGGATATCTTCTAAATATCACAAGCACTTAAGATAGATCGTGAATCATGTACTATGCATCATGAAACAGTCCACGTTTCCATGCATATTTCACGATTTTGTGAACTATTTTGTTGGAACACATGATCAGGCGTAAATATTATACTTAGTTGCGTTTCGGCTTCGCCTCATCAGAAACCGACACTAACTTATTGTCGGAATAGATTAGCGCCGGCTTGACGCAAATCCCTCAAAACTAAAACACACTTTGTGTTTCAATCGAACGACTGATCAAACGTGATGTCCCGTTCGAGCAGAAGTTCTGTTAATGCCGATGAGACACAAAAAAGCCGAAACTTGTCTTGGCTTAGCAGGCCTATGCGAAAGCATAGCATAGTGCTTTCGCATAGGCCTGCTAAGCCAAGACAAGTTTCGGCTTCACTGTGTCTCATCGGCATAAACAGAACTTCTGCTCGAACGGGACATCACGTTTGATCAGTCGTTCGATTGAAACACAAAGTGTGTTTTAGTTTTGAGGGATTAGCGTCAAGCCGGCGCTAATCTATTCCGACAATAAGTTAGTGTCGGTTTCTGATGAGGCGAAGCCGAAACGCAACTAAGTATGATATAAGGATATGTGCCCTCCTGTACAAAGACTGGTTCTACCAAAAAAATTTCACCCTAGTGGTAAATTTTGGTTTTTACCAAATTTTCCTCCTTAGGGTGAAATATAGCATAGTAAATATTATACCAGTTCATGTTTTCATTAATAAGATTTCATGATTTTGTGAATTATTTCACGAGCACGAATTATGAGTTATAACTAATATACTAAAAACCGTGAACCAGTTCACAAATACAGAACATTTCATGATTTCGTGAACTATTGTCCGAGCACGAATGATGAGTCGTGTCTTACTCGCTAGGAATCATAAATGTGTTCTCAAATACATGATTATGTTCCGATTTTGTGAACTATTTCCTGAGCACAAATGGTCAGTCGTGACTATTAACAAGAAATTATGAAGTAGTTTTCGAATAATTGAACAACATTTCATTATTTTTTCTCGAATACATCAATAATATTTTATGATATTGTGAACTACTCCACGAGAACGAATGGTGAATCGTGGCTAATTCGCTAGAAATCATGAATCAGTTCGCGTATACATGATATTTTATGATTTTGTGAACTATTTCGCGAGCACGGATACTGAATCGTGACTAATATATTAGGTATCATGAACTAGCTCACGAGTGAAGGGAAACATGAATAATATTCCGAGTTTCGTGAAATAGTTCACGAGAAAATGTTTTGATTTTGTGAAAATAACTCACAACCACGAAACCAGATTATGTTCAAGATGTAATAAATCATGAATCAGCTCACGTCGTATAGTTAGACTCTGAATAATGTTCCCAAATCTATGAATAAAATCATAACACCTTTGGTTTTTTGAATAACGTTCATAAAGTTGTGCAATAGTTAACGTACAGAAAATCGATTTGGGGAAAAAACATGGCAGAAACCGCGGATGACGTTCACAACACCAAAATAAATATCTCCAATAATAGAAGCGTTATGCAGGCGTTACTGAAAAAAAATTGAAATAAACACATTATTTTTGTTCATAGTCCAATTTTTGTAACGTAAATAACGTGATTGTTCCAGAATCTATGTCTCTTTATTCACGATTTTGGGAACAGTTTTTTCCGTGCTCACATTAACGATATCGGAGAAATGTCAGCCGTCTATCTCAACGTAGTCGATTTGGGAGCACGTTTCGCCATTCAGGTGTCCCCAATTGTAGTCTCGAATATTCTTTGCATATAACCATGCCGGTTAGATTGATCAACCTCCAGGTGTTATCGCTGGTTGTTGAGCGGAGGCTCTAGTTTACAATTACAGGACGAAAGGATTCTTCCTTCCGATCTACGCATTCGCATCCCCGATTATGAGTTTTACGTCACTCTCCGCAGGTTTTGTCTAGATGGTCATAGAACTCATCTTTCATATCATCGGGTTTGTCATTTATCGACGCGAAGTCGTTGATCAGGTTATAGGTATAGCATTTCCTCTGATACAGTCCGGCACATATAATTTATATAGAATTTTGCAGGATTTGCTCTCTACTTCCAGCTTCAAACTTTTTTGGCTGCCGTTTTGAACATTTAAAAGTTGTTTGAGAGAAAAGTTGGGTTAGATCAGGGGAACGGGCATGGCTTAGCTGGTACATCTATTGCCTTGTAAGCAACTCACCTAGGGTCGATTCCCAACTCCGCACATGGCAGAGATTTTCCTAAAGAGATTTTTCTCACCCGAAAAAGTGATAAATGACCTTAAGGATAAAGCCTATATATTTTTTTTCGAGAGTTGTTCTGCTGGAGAGCTAGGTTCTCACTTGTTATGTCCAATTTCAGATATATGGGATCTCACGATCGCGTGTATCGTCATAAAGGGCTCGAGCGTTTGCACGTTAACGTGTTCGATCGCGTGGGCGTTTGTATGTCGCGTGTGCTAGTGTGTATGTAACTTCGCGTGTATAATTTTGATTTTATTACAGTGTGCCAATTCGCATATTCGCGTTTGTTCTTGTTTTTTAAAAGTTGTTTGAGAGAAAAGTTGGGTTAGATCAGGGGAACGGGCATGACTTAGCTGGTAGATCTATTGCCTTGTAAGCAACTCACCTAGGAACGATTCCCAACTCCGCACATGGCAGAGATTTTCCTAAAGAGATTTTTCTCACCCGAAAAAGTGGTAAATGACCTTAAGGATAAAGCCTATATAATTTTTTTTCGAGAGCTGTCCTGCTGGAGCTGGAGAGCTAGGTTCTCACTTGTTACGTCTAATTTCACATGTATGGGACCTCACGATCGCGTGTATCGTCATAAAGAGATCGAGCGTTTGCACGTTAACGTGTTCGATCGCGTGGGCGTCTGTATGTCGCGTGTGCTAGTGTGTATGTAACTTCGCGTGTATAAATTCGATTTTGTTACAGTGTGCCAATTTGCATATTCGTGTTTGTTTTTGAATGATCGCGCGCAAAGCCCTGAATCTGATACTTAATTTTCGTTATACGGCTCAGATGCTAGAAGAGAGTGAGTTCTTCCATATCACTAGAGTTCCTGGTCATGTCGCTATGGAACGTGTTGTCTAGTGCATCGGTTCTCAGCGGTTTATAAATCCCCCCTGAGAACCCCCGTGGATAAACATCGATTGTGTATGCTATCAACTTATTATTTTCAGTTTGTTAGGAAACAAGACGGAATTTCAATCTGCACTCCAAAAAATTTTTTTTCTTCGTGGACCCCCAGCAACGACTTGTCGACCCTCTAGGGGTCCGCGGATTAGAGGTTGAGAATCACTGGTCTAGTGGATATGAGCGTCGTTTTTATAGGTCTAACTGATAGCATGAACCTAGGCTACTAGGGCCATGAGTTGGGACTTCCGTACGTAACTGATTCGCGATCGCGCGAACACGGGTGTTTGTAGGTTCACTCTTGGAGCCGCGTTTGTAAATTTATGAGTACTGATGCGTTCACTTAGTCATCGGGGCGGTATCCTGTTTGAAACATCGCGAGCGTGTGATAGCAGCTATGTAACTTCACGTGGATAATTTCGATTTTTTAACCATGTGGCCATTCGAAGACTCGCGTGCATTCTTGAATGATCGCGCAGACCGCTAATCTGGTTAATTTTCAGTGTACGATTGTGGATATGATCTACATTTTTTTTATTTTCCCAACTGAAGGCATGAGGCTAGGCTGCTATGACCGAGGGTTAGCGACCTCCGACCATGATCGCGTGAGCGGGGGTTACAGCTTGAGAACACCCTTGTAAATTCGTATGTGCTAAAATGTTCACTCTATTACCGGGGTGTTTTGATGTTGGTTGGAGATCGCGGGCGTAAGTATGTGTTGATGATTGCAATCGCATGTACGCGTTTGTTATCAGGTTTGTGTTATCGCGAAGGTCCCGAGCGCTTGTACGTTTTGAATGAGAAAGATTGTGAGTGTATATGAAAGAATATGCAATTGTTTGTGTTAGTGAGTGTTAGTATGAATCTAATTTAAGATATTGTAATGAAAGGAAAAATAACATTCGTAATAAAGAAGAGAAAAAAGATGCAAAGAGATTAAGTAAAAGCGCATACATCGGCCGATATTATTTTCGGTATACATGAGTAGTGGAAAACAAACTACAGCAAAATCAGACTAATGAAGTAGAAGAAAAACACCGTGAAACATGCAATCAAACTACTTGAACTCGTCTAAATGCCAGCAAATGATATTGACGACAATTACATTCTGTTAGAATTTTATCATTTATCATGATATGCTGACAGGGAAGAGATGATTCACGTGCGTCGGTAAATTAATCGTACCTTAATTTATCCAATTCGACCTTCCCGAATGAGTCGAATCGAATGCACGAATTAAACACCGGTAAAAATGAACAACGAATCCTAGGATAGATTACCAACTATTCTATCAAATACGCCAGTTCTGCATCCATTCCTTGGCGCAGCTGTCACAAATACTCAGGCGAACACATATACAGATAGACATACGACTACCACATAACAATTGTACACTAATACTAAAAACTAAAATTGTTACATCATAACCACTAATAAGCTTCTACCTTTATATTTTTTGATTTTTTTAATTATCCTGTCCACGACCGAGAAATCTACACAGAATGAACCTCACTGCGAGCCGTGCGCACAAACACTGCTATTAAGCTGTTGAACATTGTTTGCAAACACAGCCCACAGAAGAAGTCAATCCATGACGACCCGCCACATAGAGGAGTAACTAGAACAAATTCTTGGCCAATAACCAGTTAGTTATATTTTTTTTAGATACTTAAAAGCATACTGTATATTGTGGCAAAATAAAGAGTATGCCAAAAATTGCTAAAGATTTTTTGCATGGATGCAAAATGGTGATATTTTAAGGGTTTTTAATCTTTTTTTATTATATATCCAGCAAAATCGCTTTCAAATGATGATGACTGTATTAAATTAGACAGTATTATAACAAACGTAATAGAACACAACTATTTGAATAACCTCTGCTTGTTGCTGTTGTTGGACCAGCTTTAAAAACACCTTTTTTAAACAAGTTTTTCCAAATTTGAATGATAAAAAAGTTACATTATACGGCAAGATCCGGCAAAGCTGCTGAAACAACATTACAAAACAAGATTCCGGCTATTCAAAAAACATTCAATCTCTTCCGATCTTTTCCGATCCATAAATTCCAAGCGATTTGAAAATATTGATATTACGCTAAAATGCTGTAGGGTCAAAAACTATGTTTTGCAAAATGAATCTTTATGAATATGTCCACAGGTATCCCTTTTCTTCTTCCTTTTCCATTGACCAACTGTTCATACAGCGGAAAAAAATAAATGTATTCACAAAGATCACCTCGAAAATACTAGTATTCGGGATGATCTAGAAAATTGACCCCTGCACTGGTAAGTGGATAGATGCCAAATAGTCCCCAAAACCAGTTATTTTCTATTTGTAGTTCATATTAAGGCATAATAACAGCAATAGCCGCAATAAATAGTTTTGGCCAGGATTCGACCCCAGTTACTCCTCTGTGCGTCAGTCGGCCATGCCAGTGTGCATAGACTGTTGGTTGACCGTTAGTTTGGGCTGATGTAGATTATGAAAAAACACAAAACATTCTCGGTATTCCACTTCCGATGCACCACTATCGAGGCGTAATGCAATTACCATCTTAAAGCAGTTGTCTGTCAGTGGTTCTTTGAACTGATGGACAAATGGTCGGTGATAAGTCAGACTAGACTAAGCGACAAAATATTGATTTCGAGAAAAACGAGTTTAGTTTGAATTGCAGCATCCTTTACATTATGATTGGAAAATTATTTTTGCCATAATTCTTGTTTATGGTTACATATTTCAAATCGGACAAAAGTCGAATGTAGCTGACGATATTCTTTATCCAGTGGCATCATCTCATTTTTTGATGTTTTGCGACTTAGTCCGGTCTGACTAACACCGACCAAATATGCTTGATGACGTTTGCATTATCGTCAACCTAAGGGAGGGACGTTGTTCCAAGATAGGATCACACTAAAACTAGCAATCATGGAATGATTAACAACGATAACGTTTTTCGCATTTTGTTCCACTGCAATGATGTAACAATGACCCTCAGCGACTACCGTCCTTCAATAGCTCCAACGAAATTCACACATTTCACTATAGCCCCTTAAAATCGCCGGAAAACTAGCATAAAACCCATCATAACATCAATATGGTTGGCCATGACAGTGGAACATGCTGTTCGTTCCGTAATATAGCCTCGTCCAAATTCAAAGTACTGGTTTGGCTGCAATCGGATTACATCCCTCAATTCAGAGCCGGTTGGAGAGCCACCGAAAGACAGTGCTCACCTGTGCGTAGTCTATATTTCATGGCACACACACTGTTCAGCTGCACCTTGAGTACACGAACTTACCTGAAAATGGAAAAGAAGGAAATAAGTATAGTATTAGTAAATAAAGCCGCCAATTTGTGTTGCAATTTGCTTTGTTATATTGTGGGTTAGTGCCTGGCACTATTGTATCTATCTATATTTATCGGAGTCCCATGCGTTATTCATTGTCTGTCGTACTTTTTTAGGTATGACATAAGAGTTACCGGAGGTTGCGACTTTCTCCGTACAGTGATTCAATGCATTTAACGTCATACGCGTTATAATCGGTGGTGCAGCGCGTAGTGGACCAACAATTGGGCTCTTATATAATTCCGCAGAAAATTTGGTACGATGTGATTGCCAAACCAGACGTGATCTGTTCAATGCGAAATTAGTTCCTGTTTGGAGTTTGTTTGGTGCTTCTGCAATCCGAATGTTTGCCTTGGATTGATTTATGTTAGTTAATAATTAGAAAATGGATTGCATTATTTATTTATTACATATGTATACACATAATGACAATCTGGCAAGCCTATGAACAAAATAATAATATCTACAATTTATGGCAATGACCGCAAGTGAGTAACGAGTTCAAAACTAGATAAATACTATTTTTTAAACAACATTCAACCGTCCTTGACGTGACTTTAGTTGTTGAATTAGGTTGAGACTAAGCGAAATAAGTTGACAACCGACGACACACATCAAGAACATGTGAACGAACCGCAAAACAACTTCTGGTTAGGGCTTGCGCTCCGTCTTTGTTGAGAATTCAAACTAGCAAGTTCAAGGAAGTACAGAACCACGACCGATAAGCGCCAGTTTGACCACATGAGAAAAAACTGAGAAATTCTTTATCTTTCTTCGCAGTACCGCAGTACTTTGTCGTTCATGTGTTTTATTTTCGATATTCTCAAGCTGTAGAGTTAACATTGACACTTATCCATGGATTTTCGCTAAAATTCCTGTGGCACGTTCCGTTGGTGCAGTGTAAAATGTCAGTACACGCCACATGCGGCTAGGGTGATGGATTCGACGGACTGGAAAAACTTTCTCGTTTGCCTTGAATGTATGTTCTTCGCACTAGCCACATGAAACAAAACAACCAAATGAATGTAAATAAAAGGAGCATATCCATTACCTTGATGCTTAACCTCTATTTGTAATTTACTCATAAATAGGATTGTATCGGTAATATATGCCGATTTTATCCGCAATAAATTCACGGTGAAGGCTAACATCAGTAAGCATTGCCGATTGAAATATTCCGCGAACGCTCTAACTGAAGTGATTTTGTACGGAGACAAAAACTTTCCAATGAACTTGAAAAACAAGCATAATGACACACATGTACGTGCCGAAACAACAATCTACAGCGAAGCCACTATTCAATGTTAGAAACAAAAACAACCAGGCGACGACGCGACGGTGTGTTTGTTGTGAGCTTTTACACACATGCTTGAGTTACATTATCTGTATAGGCAGTCTCTATCGGCGCAGTGTGAGGTAGCGAGACCCTGCCGCAGCTGCAGGTGCTATCGACCTTCAAACGTAATATACAAACTGATGGCTGTTTATCAATATAGTAAGGTACCCTCACAGCACACACGGTCAGGTAGTAAATGGGCATATTCGTACTGGTCAATGAGCGGACCAAGTAGACACGTGCGGTGTACTTATTCAGTTTGTTTACATTTCAGGCCTTATTGTCATTGTACATATCTGTGAAAATTGGATTACGCGAATTAACTTGTTTTTGTATGCAAGATGATTTCTACTATCTAAAGTCCAGTCACAAACCATTTCCGGTTTAGTAACTATAACTAAATATCTAGTAGGATAATATGACTATTTTCGCCCTGTTTCTACTGTCACCTTGCAGCGCATTTGAAATTTTTGTTCAACGCATTGGTGCAAATGGTAGGTCGAGAATTGGGGTTAGAGATGGACAAACCGATTCAGTTTGACACAAGGACACATTTACACCTTATGCACAAAAATTGGTCTTACCCAAAATATTCTTGCTTGTGAATTTTGCATAGTACCAGGCGTTTGGTTCCGATACCAAATAAAGGTTTCGGTTAAGGGGCCGTACACTAATTACGTAAGGCTTTCTTAGAGCTTTTCAACCTCCCCCTCTCCCTCATATAAGAGTTCGTAAGATTTTGGTGAACTTCCCTTCCCCCTACATAAGATCTTATCATGATTATCGTAAAAAATCGAATTGTTAATTCATCAAATAATAAGATAGCGAAAACGATATGTATAGAATTATTACAAGAAAACTCATGACAAAATTTAACTGTAATCATGTGCAGAATTTCAATTGCATGCCAATCTCGCCCAGTAGAAAGAATAACTGTTGTCAGATATTCAGTAACTCCAATTTGGTCCACATGATCTGCTTTGCTATATTCCACTTTTTCGTTGGAGACGAACCACTGCGAGCAGTATTTAGATCTATGTGCTATACTCCACTTCCTTTGAATCTATTTTCTTGTGATGTAGAATTTAAAAGAGTTTATACCTCTTCTGGCATGAATTTATTCTGAGTTCCAGCTGTGACGCTTATCGTACGCATAGCTCCGAGTTAACCATCTTCGAATTTTCTTGAATTAAAATACAGTTCACACTCTGGAAATATTCGACGTTCAAGATCTTTGACAATCGCATGTTAGAACATTTTCCAGATACCTTGCGGGTTTGAATCGAACGTTTGAAAAGGACAAAGTCGGTCTAACAACACGAAGGGTATCAACACTTCTTAACTTGTAAGGCATATTGTGACTCCAGGGGTGACATTACGCATCTCGAAACGAAAGGTTTATTGTATGCAAGCTTGTATGAAAAAGTCGATTTGAAATGGTTCCATAATGCCGCCCCAGTTCCCGAACAAACAATGTACAACCAAGAGCCAAAAAATTACTCATATTGTTTGATATACAAGGATTATATGGTACAAATGAAAAAAGTTCTCTTTTCTTATTAAAAAAGAATATTTTCCTTATGGATTTAATTTTTTAAACTTGTTTTATGATATTACGTAAGAAAGGACAAACCCTCCCTCCCCCTCAGATAATAATTTGTAAGATATTTTGAAACTCCCCCTCCCCCATATGCCCTTAAGTAATTAGTGTATGGCCCCTAACAATCCTCGTCAGCAAACAGAACTTCCGTTCTTACTATCGAGACATCAATTGATATAAGTCAGATGTTTAGCGTTCACACAAGACGTGAGACTTCTTGGATTTTAGTGCGTAACTAGCGCTAATTTGGTGCTGGTTTAGACTTATCTAACTAGCATTAAGTTGGTGTTAGGTGCTGACGATGAGAATCCGAAAAACTAAAAAAAACATATTTTATGTTAGGTCTTGTGTCCTTATGCTCAAAAAATTTGGTTTTACTCAAAATTTTGCCGGTTGAGAATTTTGCATAGATGCAAAGATATCGGTGCCATTTTATACGCATTACATCAATTGTAGGACAAGTAATTAATGAAATTGTGAGGCATCTTTCCTAACAGTGCCAAAATAGGAAGTTTACCCTATATATTTTGTGAAGTATTCTGTAAAAGCAACTTTTTCAGCATATTTCGATCATGGAGAAGCTTCCAATAAAATAGTTTTCCTAACAACAACTTTTGACATATTTTATAATTTATGCTATTTGCAGTAAAAAATGCAATTTTCTTTTAGAATATGATTGTAAACGCCATTTTAAATCAAAATGCAAGTAACAGAAATTTGAAATGAGAAGTTCTCTCCAACAGAAATTTGAAAGTAGTAGTTCTCGAGATATTTTAAATTTTGTTTTAACAACACAATTCTTTTATTTTATTACGAACTTTTCAGAAGTTATTCGCGTTTCTCCATCAACAACAATATGTTTTTTAAAAGGCCCGTAACATTTTCTATAACTTTTTCTTTGACATCAAGGCGATATTGTATACCATTTGAAAGCTATATGAAAACGACCAAAATATGATCGAACTTTTTAGTTTAGTCATCAGACCATATGGTTGGATAGCATTTTGATTGCTTGCGTGTAGCTTTCTAATGGTTTACAATATCACCTTTATGCAAAAGAGAATGCTACAGAAAATGGCATGGGCATTTTGAAAAACCTATTGTGGTTGATGGAGAAACGCGAATAACTTCTGAAAAGATCGTAATAAAACAAAAGAATTGTGCTGTTAAACCACAACATTTCAGAAAATTTTTGTTATTAGTATTTTGATTTAAAATGGCGTTTAGAATCATGTACGAAAAAAATGTATATTTTGCTGCAAATAGTGTGAATTATAAAAATATGTCAAAAGTTGTTAGGAAAACTTTTTTATTGAAAGCTTCTCCATGATCCAAATATGTATTCTGAAAAAGTTTCTTTTATGTCTTTAAAACGATAAATATCGGATTTTTGACATTTTTGATGAGGTAACGCGAATAATTTTTAAAAAGGGCATAATCAGACGAATTAACTATTTTGGTGGGAAAAATTTCAAATAACTCGAAAACTATCGCATTTTGGAAGATTTTTGTTAAAAGCATTTCAATTTAAAACGATACTTAAAATTACATTCTGTAATAAAGCTACAGTGTTATATGTCATTTTAAAACATGTATAAAGTTGTTAGAAAAACTTTTTTACCGATAAGTTCTCCACCATACAATCCCATTCCAAATATTTCTTTTCTATTTAGGTTTACAAAATATAAAAATTAGAAAAAATGGTTTTTTTTCAATTTAAATTTTTAACAAAACTTTGTTTTTTTCAGTGTATATTTTTTTCGTACCGAAATGTTCATTCCCTGTAACTCGTTCGCAGAAAGTTTTGCTGTATAAAATACAGTAATCGATCGAAATGTTGTTTAAATTGACGTACGTAGAAATGTTTACGCCCTTTTGAAAAATTACCCTTGTATCAAAATATTGCAATTGCCAGAGAAAATCATGGAGATTCATAAACCGAACACAAATTCAAAGTTTCGTTCGAATCGACGATGGTCATATTTTGCAGTCGGCCGTTTTCTCATGGAATCCCTCATCTGTAGAGGCATCACACACTAATCGAGAATTATCAAACAACCACAAAAAACGGTGAAATACGAAAATTTTTGGTCAAAATTGTTAGTCACATTTTAGTCCACCGTATTGGGATCGCAATTTAATTTTTTTTTATTTTGATACATATTCACTCAAATTCGTGTTTCTAAAATAAAAACTTTTTTAACTTTTTTCGATTTTGAACGAAATACCACTTATTTTTTTTTGGTGGGGGGTCCGCCATTTTGGATCGGCCATTTTGAATTTCGTAAAATTGACCTCAGGTTCGTAATCAACGATGTCCACAACGTATAATTCCATGAAATTGTTGACATTCTACTATAATTAATTCATCGGAAGTGTTCTCAGAACTTCAAAACATGATTTTTCAAAACTGCGTATAATCTTATTTGAAAACGGTCCAATATTTTTAAGTCTTTACTTCATTTTAACCTCCCGAAAGAAACCCTTTTTCGTTGGAGGAATGACCTATCAAATCAACAAATTCTTTGTATTAACTATTTTAGTGAAGCCTTAAAATGGGAAAAAGTGCTTTCATATCGATCTCAAAGATTGAGATCGCACCATTACATCAAATTTGAAGTTTTTTACCCGTTCTTAGATTATTCCTCCAAAAGATATAGTTTACTTTAGAGCCTTATTATTAGTTTTGTGTTTCAGATCGATCCTGAAGCAGCAGACTATACGCAGTTTTGGAGTTTCACGCGCACCTAACCTTAGACAGAACATCACCACGGGTGCCATTTTGTTTTTTTCGTCTTGAAAAAATTTGTAAATAAAGGAGAAAAAATAAACTTTATGAATCCTAAAAGTTTTTCCTTCTATGTTTTTTCATGGACCCACAAAACAAATCCATTTTTTTTTTACTTTTTGGTCATTTGAATGAGACTGGTAAACTGCAACGGGCCGTGATTTGTGAGATTGAGTCTACGGTGCCTACAGTCTATGATCGCGATTGCATCGCATTTGCGTATCATCGTGAAGGGCTCGAACGTTTGAATGTTAACGTGTTCGATCGCGTGAGCGTTTGTAAGTTCCGTGGGCTAGCGTGTGTATAAATTCAATTTTATAAGCGTGTGGCCATTTGCATATTCGCCTGTGTTCTTGAATTATCGTGCGAACCTTGAATATGATGATTAATTTCCTGTGAACGTTTCAAATGGTAGAAGCGAATGAGTTCCACCATATCACTATAGAGTTCCCGGTCATGTCGCCATGGAACGTGTTGTAAAGTGTTTATGAGCGTAGGTTCGTACTTGAGACCGAGTTGCTAAGTTCTAAAACGTTCAATCAAACAGCGGGGCGCTTTCTTGTTTGTGAGACCGCGAGCCTAGTCGTACGAGGATCATCGCGAAGGATTCAAGCTAGTATATTTTAACGTGTTTGATAGCAAGGTCGTTGTCGTGTCGTGTGTGTATGTAACTTTGCGTGGATTATTGAACATTCGCGCGGACCTAGACTCATATTTAATTTAGAGTGTATGGCTCAGATGTTATAACTGGAGGAATGGACCTAAAGTGCTAGGACTAGAGGACGTTACTGATTTATGATCGCGTTGGTATAGTCACACTTAAGATCGCGTTTATAAATTGTAGGTATTGAAACTCGATCACAAGGCCGTTATTCTGTTTGCCAGATTACAAGCGTAGTTTAACGTGGCTGTATTATCGCGCACAGATCGAGCGTTTGTATGTTAATGGGTTTGATCACATGGGCGTGCGTGGGTTGTATGTAACTTCGTGTGCATAAATTTGTTTTGTATATTCGTGTAAACGCTTATATAATCGCGTTTAATATTTGTGTGAATCGTCAATTTGAGTTTTCGGTTCAGATTTGGAAGGGAGTGAGTTTCCCTATATCAGTATCCGGCCTTGGCGCCCTGAGACTTCTAGTGCACATGAAATTGTTTTTGTTTTGAGACCAGTACTAAAGCAATGGACCTAGGTTGCTAGGACCAATGATAGAGGCTTCCGTACAGGACCGATTGATATTCGCGTTGGAACGACTTGATCGCGGGTGTAAGTATGCGCAGTTGATCGCGATAGCATGATCACGTGCGTTGCTAGGTTTGTATTATCACGAAAGAACCGAGCGTTTCCATGTTAACATATTTGATCGCGTGGAAGTTTTTATGTCGGGCATGATAGCGTGTTTATTATTTTTGCGGTTTTGAATTCGTTTGTATAACCGTGTAGTCGTTTGAATATTCAAACGTGGGATGTTGAGTGTTTGTGCGAGCCGTAATTCTGTTGTTTAATTTTGAGTGTTAGGTCCAAATGAAGGAAGAGAGTAAGCTCGTCTTTCCTCATCAGAGTCTCTAACAGAGATGATCGGGTACGACTTTTTTTTTTTTTTTTTTTTTTTTCGAGAGTTGTCCTACTGGAGCTGTAGAGCTAGGTTCTCGGAAGGGCTCCCCGTCAGAATCACATACTACAATTTGCAGACGAGACAGGCAATGTCGCCCAATGAAACACTGCATTAGGCCAATTGTAGCGGGCCGTGATTCTGAATGTGATATTCATTGTACGGTTCAGGTATGTGCGGGCGTAGGGACTCGCGATCGCGTGTATCATCGCGAAGGGCTCGAAGATTTGTACGTTAACGTGCTCGATCGCGTGTGCGTTTGTATGTCGCGTGTGCGCTTGCATGTCGCGTGCGCGTTTGTATGTCGCGTGTGCTAACGTGTATGAACTTCGCGTGTATACATTCTATTTCATAACCGTGTGCCTTTCGCATCTTCGCGTGTGTTCTAGAATGATCGCGCGCGGACTGTGAATCTGATACTTCATTTTTGATTTTTGGTGTACGGTTCAGATTTCAAAAGAAGGTGGGTTCTTACATATCATTAGAATTCCCATTCATGTCGCCGTAGAACGCGTGATCTAGTGGATATGAGCTTTATTTTTTTTTTTTGATTGGTCCAACTGAATGTATGGACCTGAATTGCTAGAATGAATGCTAAAGATTTCCGGACGTGACCGATTCATGATCGCGCGCGTTTGCGGGTTCGCGTTTGAGACCGCGTTTGTAACGTCGTAAGTACTAAAACGTTCACACAATTGCCGGAGTGTTATCAAGTTTACGCGATCTCGGGCATAGGTGTGCGTAGATGATCGCGAAGGGCTTAAGCGTTCGTATGTTGACGTGTTTGTTGCGTGTGCTCGCGCATATGTGACTTCGCGTGTATAAATTCGATTTTGAAACCCTGCGGCCATTCATATATTCGCGGACCGTCATTCTGATCTTTAGCTTTCGGTGTACGGATCACATTCTGACAGGGAGAGAGTTACCCCATATCACTAGAGTTTCCGGTCATGTCGCCATGGAACGTTTTGTCTAGTGGATATGGGAGTTATTTTTCAATTTTATTATTTTTTTATTAATTAACAAGGACCTAGATTGTTGGTACCGAGGATAGAGACTTCCGGACGATCCCGATTCATGATGGCACGAGCGCGGGAGTTTGTAGGTTGACGCTTGAGATCGTGTTGCTAAGTTTATCAGTGCTGAGATTTTCACCTTATCACCGGGGTGTAATCACGTTTGCGAGTTCGTGGGCGTAGGTTGCTTGGAAAATCGCGAGGGGCTCTAACGTTTGTGCGCTGACGTGATTTTGTAACGTGTGTTCTTGAATGGTCGCGCGAACCGTGAGTCTGATATTAAATTTTCGGTGCGCGGTTAGAATTCTAGCAGAGAGTGGGATCGTTTATATCGATAGGGTTCCCGGTCATGTCGCCATGAGACGTGTTGTCCAATAGGTATGAGCGTATTTTCCCAATTGGTCCAGCTGAAGGCATGGACCTAGGCTTCTAGTATCAAGGATAGACTTCCGGACGTGATCGATACGTAACCGCGCGCGGGGGCTTTTTTATAGGTTCATACTTGAGACCGCGTTTGAGAATGTGTGAGTGTTAAGACGTTCACTATTACCATCTTTGCTGACCCAGCTGAAGGCGGGTGTAGAATGGCAGTATAGGACTCAAAAAAAAGGAATAAAGGACAATATATGAGAGACACAATAGATTAGGTAGGTACAAGATAGAGCTGAATTTATGATCATCACATGAAAGACATACATTAGTACTGAGAATTGGGCCCTAAACCGACATTGTATATTATTTGACCATGGCAGTGGACAATAAAGGTCGCCAAGTTAAGTACTAAAATTGATCACAATGTAGCTTAACTAAAAAGACAATAATCGTATCCCAAGTTTATGTGATATAATCACTGTAATACTGCTTTGGTGGAAAAGCCCCCGGACCACATCAAGGTACAGTATCATGCCGAGGGAGAGATGATCGGGTACGACTTTTTTAAACCAAAATCCGGATCCGACCCAAATCCGACAGATAGTGGGTTGGGCTCGGGTTTTTGAAGTATAAAGGCACGACCCAGCTTCCTTCGCGGAAACGTCCCAATTTCCACGAGTCTAAAGAATTGATTAAAAGCTCTCTGTGTTTTGTGCACCCACAATCGGGTTTGTGGAGGTTTAGAGTCGTTCCGGAAACTACACTGGAGATTCCGAAATATCTCTACTGGTTCGTATACTATACTATCTGAAGCGAAAGAGATTATATACCCCATTCACAGACTAACATTCTGACGTTGATGTTGTAATATCAAGAACATGTCAGACCAACCTCTGCTATCAGCTTGACCATGCCAAATCATTACGCGGGTGTCGTCGTGAAAACTGTCAAATAGAAGTTGACCTGATGCGGGGCAGGCGGAGATGGAAGGACGAAGAAGACTTCCCGATTTTGTTATTTTGCGAGGAATTCCAAGCAAATATTAATGATTTCCAGTGTCGATGCGGTACAGATTTCTGGCGATGAATTACTGATTTGTGCCGAAAATCATAGAACTCAAACATGACATGATCGGGTGAGATATTTTGGAACATTGAGAATTCAACAATTGAAAGGTTCTAAAAGAATGATCCCTAAGTTATTGCAACACAGTAAATCTGATCTGTTCTAAAAGAATGATCCCTAAGTTATTGCAATACAGTAAATCTCATTTATAGGTTGGATGAAACCAGATTTTTAAGATAATTTCATAAAATATACTAGCACAGGTCAACTATCGCATACGAATAAGCATCATGTCAATACGCTCCTAAAATTGTAGCATGATAGCTAAATGGATACTTTTGCTATAAATTGTTTCTTACGAAATTTAATAAGCTCAAACATTGAACGAACCCAATCTAGCAAAATATGTAGGTGCAGGACAATCTGAAAAATGGTTGTGAGATCAAGCATAACAGAAGGTCAAGTTTCGTAGCGGAATGTTGCATATCCTAAAACATCCTCAACTTCGAATATGCATTACTGCATGTGGCTTCTCGCTCATCTTGTCCACTCTGTTGGGGCGATACGTAAATATATGAATGCTGATAATTCACGTGGCGTAATACTTGAAACGTTACCAGACATACACACGCACAGTACCAACAACCAGCATCATCAGAGAAAACGCTACTAGTATAGCCGATCAGCACGCAGACAGTCAGGCGTAGATGAGCACGAGTCACAACAACGCATACTACGCGCCACCAGGGAGGCCTGGTTCCACCGCCATCATCTCGCAGCCGGCCACCGTGGAAAGTGGCATTTATAAAAACAACAGTTATTTTCACTTTAAATTCACTGGTCGGGAACGACTTTGGCTGGTTGTTGTTTGGCGATGATTTCTTTCAGCTTATGTTTTCTTTTTCGCTTCCCTCGCGTCTTTCTCTCTCTCTCTCTCTCTTGTATGATTGGTATGGTGCGGGTGGCTTGGTCCAAACGGAAACGATTTGGCAGTGATTGAAGATTGCAATATATATGAACTGCAATGAGCTTCATATTTAGCTAAAAAGCCTTATTTGATATGTGAAATAAGTCGGAACGACAAATGGCACGGCGCTCTTTCATACAAAAGTCGGTCAAAACCTCAAAAGTGGCCCGAATTTAATGAAAACTTTACATTGGGGTAATTTTGTGGCGCTGAATTCATATTTGATGCAAATTTTTTATTTTTTTTTTTGCCTCAAAATTTTGGTACTTGGGGTGGTTTGAAAATTTAACATTTACGAATATCAAGTGCATTTTATTTGAAAATTTATCTTCAAAAAAATGAATGAGTTATCAGGAATTGAAAAGAAACACCCGTGAAGATCTTTTAACAGATCATAATTTAGCGCAATCGAGAAGTGACTTTGCTTGCAGTCGATAAGTATCAAGACTCGAAGAGTGCTTTTTCTTTGATTTTTATCAATATTTTTACGCATTTTTAACCGTTGTGTGTCCGACGCGGTACCCGGGTACCTTTTTAAGTTTCAATTAATGAAATTCCTATGTTTTATCCATAGCTGGAAATTGAAACTTTGTGACATCTTAGAACATCACTAAGTCAAGCTTTTGGGTTAATAATATTGTTGATATAGTAAGGGTGGGAGTGAGGAGGGGCTCCTGAATTTTTCTACCACGTAACAGGCCGACGTGGGTATCCGGGTACCCACAAAACTAAAATGCCCATAACTAAGGTAATATCCAACCGATTTCGATACCTTTGGCCGTTGTGGATTCAGGAACTCATCCAATTTTGGACTTGTAAAAATGAATCGGGTTACTTCATTCGGTTCCCAGGAATCCGGGTTTCCGGAAGCAGGTTCCTGTGCAGGGGTACTATTTCCGAACTTCAATGGAATACTAGCAATATGGGTATCAAAATTCTTGGAATTGCATCAGTAGGCTGTATCTCGTGGTTTTGGAACCATTTGGTGATTTGACTCCGGAACGGACATGCCGGAGGAGGTTCCCGTGGGGCCGTAAGTGGTCATTCCATTCCAATTCTATTTTTCAAATTGCCATAGGGTCCCGTAACAATAAAAAATAGACATCCGAGACAATTTGAAGAGTTTTGATACTCATATTGCCAGGACATTATTAAAATTTACAAATCATATCCTAGTACTGGAACATTACTCCGGAAAATCCGGATTACCAAAAACCAGATCCATTATTCCGGTTCTATTGTACAGAATCAAAAAGTGGACGAGTTTCTGAATCCAAAACATCCAGAAGTGTCCAAATCGGTTAAAGGAAGCCATAGTTATGAGCATTTCAATTTGTGGGTACCCGGGTACCCTCGTTGGCCTGATAGAGGTGTTTTTTTGTTGGACACATAACTGTTAAGGGATAAGAAGGAGCATGCTTCTCGCAACTGTCAGTATTCAAATTTGATGATGTGGGAAGTGAATCAATTTTCGATTCACCAAAAGTACGAGAAAGAGTGAAATTGATCTGCACGCATTAATGGTTTGATAAAAAATAGTGGGAACTTACATTCTAGCAAAGTCCACACAATGAAATCCAATTTTGTACTACCATTTATAAAAAAAAATTTTTTACATAGTAGAACCGCAAGAGCGTGCTACATCTAGACTTTTAAATAATCAAATACGATGGACTTATAATCAGATAACAATGGTTTGAACTCATTGGGTACGAGTCAGTTTTGCCAACTCATGTGCAATACCGTCAGAGCAGAGCATTACATCTGATACCTATTCCCTGTCAGATAGTGTAAATATTAGACGATTTCCTACATTACGTATATGCAGATTTGAGCTATTTAAGTATTCCTTCAATTCGGTGCCTTGCAAATTAATATCTGAGCTTCCCCACATTATGTGGCCTTTGCATCACAGCCGATTATAAGTGGAAACCCATTTCTGTCTCATAATGATATAACTCTTTTGAAATCATCAGAAGGTGATGACTCATTATTCGGCAAATATGCTGAACAATAGATGTATTACCTGTTCATGTTAACAACAGTCATAGTGATTGTGACAGCACAAATATCGCGATTTGTGAGGCCTGGTATAAAACATGCGTCAATAGCACTATTCACAAGTATACATGTACGAGGCAATTCACGTGCATTTGTTATGCCACTGAAAGCTAGGAAGACGGGATTAGGTAGCTTTCCAACATAGAAGTTTCGTTTATTGATATACGGTTCTTGAACCGAAGCAATGCAAGCTATTCTTTCATGCATAAGTCAGGATAGATTCATAGTTGATGTACGTTTATGTTGAAGATTAATTTATATTACTCAAACCACACAAGATCACAGCACTACATATTTCATCACCAGCATTTATTGTAAAGCAACTAGAAGATACTACACACGTTGGCTTATAATCGCCAATAGCGAACCCCGAACTGGGTGTTAGGGACTTGACCATTATTTGATTATTATCTACTGTGTTAGAGATTCGCTTAATGCAGCAAGGGTATAATCCGCGACACTCCTTGCGCGATTGGCACATTTTAGTCATGCCAGCTATTCACTCCTCGGCACGGAGAAACACCTCGGCTTGGAGACTCCTGCTTTGAGTCACCTCTTACGATGGGGGAGCAGGAACTCAGTGGATCAATTCTTGACTGAGATACTTCAACTTGCCAGATGCCATACGGCCTCTAGGCTGGTTTTGTCCGGACTGTTATAAACATCCTAGTGGTCTACATCCACATCTGTTTTTGGGTTAATTATTTGCTAAAATACTTCGAGAGATTTCAGACCGCCGGATACCACACGGCATTCCACATTACATAAAAAGTCTATGTTAAGCTAACACGCCTTTGAAAAATATAGCAAACAATAGTGGGCCTAATTTGCTTCCCTGCGGAATGCCAAAAGAGGGGAGAAACATTTAAACCTAGCTTTATAAGCAGCACTCTGTTAGTCAAGTACGATGACAACTACGAGTGTACTGAAAGCTCCTAATCGCAATAGTTTGTTATGCTCAATTTTATTTAAAGCAAATGTGTTGATAACGTTGACCTGTGCTTTGTATTCCATAGCTGACAGATGGGTAAAAGAGAGTTATAGTCAAATAAATCATCGAGGGATATTCATTAGCTTTAGAGTTAAGTGAAGAATACTCTAAAATCGAAATTGTGATAATTTTTCTAAAATATCAATGTTTGCCAATTACTTCACGAAGTTTGGTAACTACTGACAGCGTGCTTCGATTAAGGTTACACCTTATGAAGCATGCACGATTTTTTTTGCTTGTCTGGACGATATTAACAATTTATGTTTAAGCCGCGATTGTGTGCAAAGCTGATCCCCTCAAGAAAGTTGTTCTAAAAACGAAGCGGGTCCGGGTGTAAAGTTTTGTTGAAATATTTGGCGCTAAATGTAAATATTTGACACTAACTCGTCTATCAAACGTTCTCTATAATACGTCTTCAAAAACCTTGTTCGGAAGGTCTTGGCCGTGGGAATGAGATTAATTTTGGTTCATAGTAATCATAAATATGATACAACCACCAAAAACATACAATTAGGTATCGACTCTTCAATTACGACAACTATCCAAAAACAGTATAGGCAATCGAATCACATGTGTTTTTCTTGTTCTAGAATTGTTGAGTGCCGTCAAAATACAAATACTAAGAAAAATAAAATTGTTATCCGTATTTTTGCAATATTCGATTTTTTTAAATACATATTATAAACACACAGGATAAATCTGGTCTTCCAACGCTGAGAGAACATAGTTCACAAGATATAAAGAATAGGAAATGTTTCCTTGATTTATAATACTTCGTGCCATCATAACTATTTTTTTATTTCGATTATAGAGGTTTTAACCTTAAGGTCATTCGCCTCTTCGGGTTAGAAAAATCTCTTATGAAAAATTTCTAACCCTATGTGCGGGGTCGGGACTCGAACCCAGGTGCGCTGCGTACAAGGTAATCGATTTACCAGCTACGCTACGCCCACCCCTCCATCATAACTATTTGTCTATACAGTGCCGACTCGATTTTATCAGCCCTCGATTTTCAGGGCATCAGGCAACTAGCAGTTGGGAAATTGGATTCTGAGATGATTACGACTTTCATTGGTTTAGTTTTCGATAAAAATACACTGAAAAAAATTCACACAAGGAAAAGTTTGTTTCAAATAACTTTTTTTTCCTTGAAAGTGCCCAACTTGAATTTTTGACGGTAGGTAGGGAACATAATTACCTATCTTAAAAATAATTTCATCCAAATCAAAGATAGTTTTTTTTGTAAATCGACTTTAAATTCGTAAAATCGATCTTTTTCAGTATAGGAGTCAATGAAGACTTTTTTCAATATTTTTATATAAAATTTGACTAATTTACTGAAAATCACTCCAACAACATTTTTTGTAGGATTTGTCATTTTTAGACTGCCATATGAAAAAAGTGGTAAAAAAAAGTTTGACCCTTTTTAAAAGAAGTCTAGAGCATTTTTGGAAAAACAAGGAAGCAAAGTGGCTTTTTATGACAAAGTCTTCATGAACAGAAAGTATCGTTAAAATCTGAGACGATTCTGCCAACTCTGAATACGATTTAGCGTGAAATTCGTCAAATAGTAAAGAAGAAATAGCGAAATCTGTGGCAAAAAATAGTGATCCGGCAATTAAGCTGATAAGATTGGCTTTTCTAGGCATCATTCTAAAGGCCGGTTGTTTGGAGTTTAAATGACTCTCAAAATTTATTTTCGATTTTCATACCTTTTATATTTTTTTCCTAAATGTACCATACCTAAAGCTGTATTCGCCAAATTTTTGAGTCAATCGATTGAAAAATATAAGTGATACATTTTATTGAACCGTACAACGTCTTGAAAATCTGTAAGAATTTGAGTAACAAAAAGTTTTTGTTCATTCTAATTTATCTCGTTTTAATAGGTTTTACAATGGTAATTTGACAACACATTTAGTAGAAACGCCTAAATGTGTTGTCAAATTACATTCTATTACCATAGCAAATCATCTCAGGAATCCAATGGTGTATTTCGATTTGAGTAATAATGAGGACCGTAAACCGGGTTGACATTGATCACTTTTCGTAGTAATCATTACATATTTTTAGTCGCAACACATTTTTTTTCAAGTTGAATATTTTTAAACCATGTACTGATGTATGGAGAACAAGATTGGATGGTTTTACCTAAAATTGTCCGCTTACAGCTATTTTTCCAAAAATGATTCCAAGTTGAAGTCCGTTTTCGTATTCCGGGGTGACTTTGATAACCTGCATTTTCACCCACATTAAGTTATCGATGTCAATGTTTTTCATTCAAATGTTTGTTTAAAGTAATTCTGGAAGGTACTCATTGTTAAATTGATGTTAATTGATATTATACAAAGTATTTCAATGTACTGTAAAATTCGAGTAAGCAAAATTCGTATAATTAGTGTCCAACTAGAATAAAAGATTCTGAAAACCTTTAAAACCACCAAAATTGTTTGTTTCAGTGCTTTATCAATATACAAAAAATTTCATCCATTTTAACGCGTTGGAATATTGAACAATAAAAAAATGTTGCGAATTTTAGCTTAAAATAATTTGAAATAATTGCCAACTAGTTTCCCAAAAAATTTTTCTTTTTTTTTTTTTTTTTTCGAGAGTTGTCCTACTGGAGCTGTAGAGCTAGGTTCTCGGAAGGGCTCCCCGTCAGAATCACATACTACAATTTGCAGACGAGACAGGCAATGTCGCCCAATAAAACACTGCAATAGGCCAATTGTAGCGGGCCGTGATTCTGAATGTGATATTCATTGTACGGTTCAGGCATGTGCGGGCGTAGGGAATCGCGTGTATCATCGCGAAGGGCTCGAACATTTGTACGTTAATGTGCTCGATCGCGTGTGCGTTTGTATGTCGCGTGTGCTAACGTGTAACTTCGCGTGCATAAATTCTATTTCATAACCGTGTGCCTTTCGCATATTCGCGTGTGTTCTAGAATAATCGCGCGCGGACCGTGAATCTGATACTTAATTTTTTGTGTACGGTTCAGATTCCAGAAGGAAGTGGGTTCTTCCATATCATTAGAGTTCCCAATCATGTCGTCGTAGAACGCGTGCTCTAGTGGATATGAGCTTTATTTTTTTTTTTTTGATTGGTCCAACTGAATGTATAGACCTAAATTGCTAGAATGAAGGTTAAAGATTTCCGGACGTGACCGATTCATGATCGCGCATTTGCGGGTTGGCGTTTGAGATCGCGTTTGTAACTTCGTAAGTACTAAAACGTTCACACAATTGCCGCAGTGTTATCAAGTTTACGCGATCGCGGGCATAGGTGTGCGTAGATGATCGCGAAGGGCTTAAGCGTTCGTATGTTGACGTGTTTGTCGCGTGTATGTGACTTCGCATGTATAAATTCGATTTTGAAACCCTGCGGCGATTCATATATTCGCGGACCGTCATTCTGATCTTTAGTTTTCGGTGTACGGATCACATTCTGACAGGGAGAGAGTTACCCCATATCACTAGAGTTTCCGGTCATGTCGCCATGGAACGTTTTGTCTAGTGGATATGGTAGTTATTTTTCAATTTTATTATTTTTTTAATAATTAACAAGGACCTAGATTGTTTGTACCGAGGATAGATACTTCCGGACGATCCCGATTCATGATGGCGCGAGCGCGGGAGTTTGTAGGTTGACACTTGAGATCGTGTTGGTAAGTTTATGAGTGCTGAGATTTTCACCTTATCACCGGGGTGTAATCATGTTTGCGAGTTCGTATGTTGCTTGGAAAATCGCGAGGGGCTCTAACGTTTGTGCGCTGACGTGATTTTGTAACGTATGTTCTTGAATGGTTGCGCGAACCGTGAGTCTGATATTAAATTTTCAGTGCGCGGTTTGAATTCTGGCAGAGAGTGGGATCGTTTATATCGATAGGGTTCCCGGTCATGTCGCCATGAGACGTGTTGTCTAATAGGTATGGGCGTATTTTCTTAAATGGTCCAGCTGAAGGCATGGACCTAGGCTTCTAGGATCAAGGATAGACTTTCGGACATGACCGATTCGTAATCGCGTGCACGATGGCATTTTTGTAGGTTCCCGCTGAGACCGCGTTTGAGAATGTGTGAGTGTTAAGACGTTCACTATCACCATCTTTGTTGACCCAGCTGAAGGCGGGTGTAGAATGGCAGTATAGGACTCGAAAAGAAGAAATAAAAGACAATATATGAGAGACGTAATAGATTAGATAGGTACAAGATACAGCTGAAGTTATGATCATCACATGAGACATACATTAGTACTTCAAACACTACTAATACTTGAATAGCCAATCACCACACATAGCACATCCTTTCTCAATTATCTATTTGTTACTGGTTGATTGTTGGTTATGAGCTGGTGAATAGAGGAAAGGTATAGAATAGACAAAAGGCTCATATCAGCCCTCCCGGCCTCCCCGACACACCACTATCGAGGCGTATTGTAATCAACATCTTGAAGCGGGCTTCTTATATAAATCAAATCCTCAGTAGTCATAATGTTTGGTGGAATATTAACATGAGAACTAATTAACCTCTAGTAGTAGAACTTGGTACAAATAAAAACTAAAAAGAGCGAAGGTCCTTATATTTAGATAACTCTATTGAATATATTGTGGCTTGATGATGTTTACAATACCGTCAATCCCATCAACCTGCGAGAGGGAACTAGTTTCCCAAAAAATTGTATTTAAAATGAATAAACTCTTAAAAGTAAATTTGGAACATCCCACTCTAAAGGAAAATAAAAACTCGCTTGTAATGTATTACTCTTGCTCAAATCTGAGATTTATTTGTTTTATAAAAAACAGACATTTTACGAAGCTTCGTGAAAATAAGGTAAAGTCAAATTTTGTACCCAAAAACCGAACAATACAAGTTTTTGTACCCAAAAACCGAACAATATACTCAAAAAGTATAACAAATCAGTATTTTATAAGTTTAGAGTAAAAATCATTTCAAATTAAAATGATTCTGTAGACTATTCTGATTTAATAAGCGATCTACGAAAAAAGTTTCGAGTGATCAAAGTCACCCCGATGATCAAAGTCACCCTGGTTTACGGTATTTAAAAAGTTACCAATGAAATCAATGCAACTATGTTGTTCAATGCGGACTTATTTGCATTCAGAGTTTCATCTCTTTATCGGTAAAAGCGTGTTGAAGGATCTCAACTAGTACAACTGACGTAGCATTTTATAGAGTTTTTAAAAATCATAGTATCACCTTGCACCGTTTTGCGACGAAGGTTGATATTTGTTCATTTCATTCATTGTTAAAATTAGTTTTTCATGGAAACGCATGGCATTTTTTGATTTCATGAAGTTTTATATTTTTATTCACCGGTGGATTTTTTTTTCTGAACGCTGCTTGTAAATTCGGGGTTTGGGCCGATTTCCTTGATACAAATATAAGTATGCCTTAACCGTCTTGCAACTATGGCTCGTGTTCCTACATTTTCACATTTATCTGCAGTACAGAAAAATTCAAATAAATAGAAGCCAACGATGCAAACTAACTGATACTATTATTATATCTTTCCATAAATCCTATCTCTTTGGTAGGTTTTGTCCGTTAGCTTTACAGGTGACTGATGTGTGTTAAACGCGTGAGTGTGTGATGTGTTCTTTTCTACCCGATTTTTGGTTATTGGCCAGTGATGCAACATTTATTTTCAAGTGAAAACTCCCTATTGAATCTCTCAGAAGTAACAATCCAATTCAAAACCTCCCTTAATAATTCACTTTCAAATTGACGAGAGTTTCATGTAGCAAAGTATGCTCAGGATATTTTTTGCACGAAAAACTAAGTCAGTACCCATAAGGAGAGATATTCATATCATCATTGGAATTGAAAATCAATGGAAGAGTATTGAGCGGCTTAGCTGCAGTATGCATCGTATGAGCAACTGTGATTAGAGCAGAGTAGGGCATGATTAGAGATCTTCATCAAAATCAAATAAATCTGTCATCTTTTAATAGCTTTGGCAATAACTATAAATAAATAAACCAATAAAGGAAGAATTTAAGGTATTCTATCAAACACCTTAACTGCCGCTATACGCATACATGTCCCATGTGCTATGGGATTCCCTATACACATGGGACAATTATGCGTAGAGCGACAGTTAAGATATGCTATCTTTTATAAATGCATACGTTCATAAATTAGTATATCAGGATTATCTCTTAAGGAGCTATGAAGGGATGATTTTTTTACGATGGTATTCAGATTGGACTGAAGATCTACAAACAAAACTATAAAATCACATAATTTTTCAGTCAACAGATTTCGATAAATTGGAACTAACCTAGCTAAATCGTTACTAAGGACTACCCTAGGAAATCAAAACGTTTCATATCACTTACAAAGTATCTGTTTTGAAATATTAATAAATTTCATTTTCGCGAAATAAAAAAAACTTTTAGAGCCACCCTAGGCTGTCTAATTTTCATTTTGGCGCCCTAATTTAATCAAAATCGAGTTAAGCGCATCACAATAACCCTTAGGTGATATTTTCAGTTATTTTAAACTACTTTTGATGTTTTGTCCAGTTTTTACATGGAGTGGATCCACTGTGTGTCGGTAGCCGGTTACCCAGAGTTAAAGAAAAACTCAAAAACAAAACAAAATCTTTTTTTAAGTAATCGTGTACTCAAAGAGACTAACTCGCATCGCTTGCTTGGAGTACTAGGTTTAAGCCCTTCGAAACCTTCAACTCCGCGACACCTATGGAAGAGTTGATGAGTCGTCGTCCTTCCGTTAAGTAGGTGAAGCATTAACACCTCCCGTCTACGTTATCCTTTATTTTTTCCCGTGCATGATTGTTGCTGTTGAAGTTTACTAAGTAACTCTAGATAATCAGCAGTCAACCATGAGGAAGTCAGTGTGCAATCCTCCAAAATCATCGTCACAACGCAACGCAATACGGCAAAAGAAATTTATCAATAAATTTCGTAGTTCGATTCCAGAGAGCAATTAAGGGGGCATATGAGTTTTCTGTTCCTGAAAAAATCGATTTCTTAAATATATTGAAATATTGACGTTTTATGACGTATTTTTTAAAACGCCCTTCCTTCTGAAGTTGAAAAATAAAAATAAATTTTGATTTTAACTCTTGTGAACACTTCTAGAAACCATGTACAGTGAAAACCCGTTTTTAGTATCCCCTAATTTAATCAACTTTTCGACCCGATTTCGTCAACTAGTCAGAATTATGAGGCTATGTCTACCGAATAATGTTGAATATTTCAACAGCTTCGGTTCATTAAAAGAAATAAATTAATATTTGTTGTCGGTGCCCCTATTTTGTCAACCAAAAATACACTAGAAGAGCTGATAAAAACGGGTCTTTGGTGTATTCAAAATCGGTACCATGAACAGCTCAAACAATCCATTTACTTTTTTCGTTTAAGAGGTTATTTATTTATCTTGTCTTTCACCCAACCCAACAAGTATTTTTTGATGCAATTAAACATGATTCTTCGAAAAAAAAATTTGTACGAGGGCCCACCATTTTGTTTTGATGGTTCAATGTGCTTTAAGACCCTTTTCGAACTTTTCATTTGCGATGAGCGTGCGTGGTACAAATCCATGGTACCGCACTTTATCTACTTTTTTGTATTTGTAACTTCAAAGAGCCAGAGTGGAAACCAATTCCTGATCATTTATTCCTGACTGGTTAGAAATTTAAAATTATGTGAACCAAACTCCGATACGGAATTATTTTTTTCCTGGAAGTACCAAGAGAATTCGATAGAAAATATAGATGGATAGAATTTTGACAAGCAATTAGCTGTGCTATTCTTTACAAATACTCTACTGACAATGCATTGCTGGGAAACATAAACGATGGATAGGATAATTAGCCTATTTTGAGCCTATTAGGGAGTGTTATGCACTATTTCGTTAATTACTCAGATTTCAATCGATTTAATACCGATAGCTTGATAACAATATATTAGCTTCGTTTCTAAGAATTTCTATAGCAACAAAAATGGATGGAAATAAATGAAATATTGGTGCTTGAGTGCAATGAAAGCTCGTATCAAGTGCAACAAAATTTCCGTCATGCTATTTGAGGTAATGCAAAAGTAGACTCATCGCACTACATTATGTTCCACGTTACACGCAAAACTACCAACACGTGAAAAACTTTTAGCTAATTAATGTCTGCTCCTCTTCTAATAAACTTGGCAGCACTGGTGCAGTTTAAAAAAAAGCTTAGCTTTCATCCGATTCGTTGAATTTTTCCGATTCCGCAACCAAAGTAGTATTACATTTTTCCCTTTACGAAGTTGATTTGTGCCTCACGGACACGGATGCAATCGTAGCGGTTTGTTTAATTTCCTGCTTTGATTCGCTTACGCTTCTCACACGGCATGTTGCTACTACTGTTACTCGACTTTATACACACACACACGCGCGCGCACACTTTGGTATGAAATTCAATACCTTCACCGCCCAACTGAGATTTTGTGGCTGGTGGAAATTTCAACACGTTTTCGCCAAAGGCCACAACAGAGAAGGGCAATGAAGCGAAAGCTTTCGGTTGAAAGTGTAAGCAGTTTTTTTTCGGTTTCGCTTTGCACGTCTATGTTGTGGGAAACTACCATGAATGCTATTTTTAGTCTTTTATGATGTGGAATTTATGGTTGCCACCTTATAGGTTGTGAGATGAAAACACAGTTGGCTTAAAATGGAAATAAGATAACGGAACCTACCGAGAATCTTATCTCGAGTTAGGCTTGCTGTGGAATCAATACAATAGTGATCGTCGAAAAAGCCAAGTCGGTTCAGAATTGAACCAGAACCATTACTCACAGTGCTACCATTTTTGTAGCTTTATTATTTTGTGCAATGAGACCAAATCAAAGACAATGATGGATGCGTAAATGTCACTTTTTCAGATTTTTTAATAAGATTTGAGATAATAAAAATAGTAATGACTCACCTTTGGTGTTGATAGTGGAGATCTTGATCATTTCCAGCCCATCCTTATCGATGATGGTTCCGTTATAGATGACACTGCTGCTGCTTTTCTCGTTTCGCTTTTTCGGCGAATCTGGCAGCTTCTGCATTTCTTCTTCCTCCTCGTCCTCCTCCTGATCGTCATCTTCCTCTCCGTCATCCTCCTCATGATCGGCACCGTTCTCATGCATTTGCTGCTGCTGCTGCTGATGTTGCTTATTGAGGTGAGCCCGATGAGTATGCGTCGTTTCCTCATCGCTACCACTATCGTTTCCACTAGCAGCGGCACCGTTATCCGATTCTTCCGATTCGATGATAACCGCTGCTTCCCGAACCTGGTGATACTTACTGTTGTGACTGCTGCTGTGGCTACTGCTGCTCACAGCTGTGTGCTGTTCCTGCAGCTTCTTTTTTGCAGCGGCCTGCTGCAACAGTTTCCGCTGCTGATCCGCCACAATTAGATTGATCAGCTCTGGCGGCTCGATGGAATCGCAAGCACCTTTACGCTTCTGTTCGGCCGACTGCTGCGGATAGTATTTCATGTTATCGTAGTACCCCGTATAATCCGTTTTCAGCGAACGATGCTGATGCCGTGAGGAGTGTTTACTGCTGCTGCTGCTGCTGTTACTGCTATTGCCACCACTGCTGTGACCGGACGAAATCTTCAAATCTTTGATCAGGCTTTGATGAACTACAGCAGAGGAGGCGGAAGAAGAGGCAGAGAAATATTCCTCGTGGTGTTTTTTGGATACGGACGTCGTTGCGCCACCTTTGGCGCGATTACGACTCATTGCGGATGGGGTGATTTTCTTCGTATACGCACACGACACTTTGCACTGGAGGAAGAACTATTTTCAATTTGCTTCTAGGTTATGGACCACTAGTACACCTCATAGCACTAACATTATTAAGATTTTTTTCTTATTTTATACAATTTTCACCGCAATATTTTCTTTCTTCAATTTAGCTTCACGTTTAACTTTCCATACAGGGTGGAATCTATAAAAGAGAGAAAAGAAATATATTTGGTTGGCAGACTTTTAAAATAACTCATTTCATTCGGTAGATCGTGTTAGTCTGACGAGGATTCGTCGAGTCACTAGGTTGTTAGTAGCGAATTAGTAGGTTTGTTGCGGTATTCAACAAAATATATACTCCGGTCAACTAAGCTATGCTGAATTTGATTCTTCCTGAAATGAAAAGTATTCTCGGTCCTTTGTGAAACCAGTTTTGCGTGAAAACAACATGAAAGTAGACCATCGCATTTGCAAAATCGTGAAGTTGGACATGCCGGGTTTTATAACGGGTTGAAAAGTGTCTTCTTTACTGGAGGAACTAGGTTGTCGGAATATCCCTTGTTGTGGCCAATTAGACCAAAAACTCTAAATGTTTTGCAGTGTATTTGTTTGTAAAATCATGTAGTTTGCCACATCGCATGACAGGTTTTAAAACTTGTCCTCTTTGCCGGAGGAGCCAGGTTCCCGGAATACTCCAGGGTGTTGTCAATTAGATCAAAAACCCCCAAAATGTCCTTCAGTGAACTTGCTTAGCAAAATCATGAAATTTGACTTGCCGTAAGACGGGTTTTGCAATCAGTCGAAAATTGTCCTCTTTGCCGGGGGGACCAGGTTTCTGAATACCCCGGAGTGTGGCCAATTAGACCGAAAACCCTCAAAATGTCTTTTAGCGTACTTGTTTCGCAAATTCATGCAGTTTTACATGCTGCAAGACAGGGTTTCAAAACCTGGTTCCCGCAACACCGGAGTGTGTCCCAGGTTCCCGGAAGATCCCGGGGTGTGTCCAACTTTACCAAACTCCCCGGGTTGTGGCAATTTCGTCCAAATACTGTCAAAATGTGTTTCAATGTGTTTGTTTTGTAAAATTATGCGGTTTGAAATGTCGCAAGACGAGTTTTACAACCAGTCGAAAATCGTCTCTTTTTACCGGATAAACCAGGTTCCCGGAAGATCCCGGGGTGTGTCCAATTTGACCAAAAACCCTCAAAATGGTCTCCAGTGCACTTGTTTTGGAAAATTATAAAGTTTGACACCCCACAAGGAGGGTTTTATAATCAGTCGAAAAGTGTCCCCTTTACCGCAGCCAGGTTCCCGGAATACCCCGGGTTGTTTTCGACCAAAAACTCTCAGAATGCAGGTCAATTAGTTTTTTTTCAAAATCAACACGTTTTGTGCGTCGCAAGACTGGTTTGAAGACCGCTATGAAAGTTTTTTTGTTTTTCGGAAAGGGGGGTAACCCCAGTACTCCCAACAATATATCGGTGACATCGGTTTCTAAAACTGGACAAATTTCGCGATCGTTTCCAAAAAACCGCATTAAATGTGGTTGAAACGCGGCTGAGAACCATTATTTGGAAATTTAACATTTTCAATGAAAGAGAGGTTGGGGTCGTAAGAGTTAAGTGTTTCAAAGGATCGGTGACTTCGACATCGTTCGATGAATTAACGATCGAAAGATACGATCGCCCAAGAAGGGTCATTTAGTAGAAAACTGTGTTCATATGCCCAGTACTAAGTTGAATCTCTGGCTGTAATATAAAAACACCTGAGGCTTTTGGTGGTAGTTTCTAAGATTTCCGAGTCCAGAAACTACTTACTTTGGTTTTGTAACAGCACTTCCTCGAGTTATTATATTTGAAGACCGATCAAGCGGCACACTCGGGACTTTACGAGGAAGCTTAGGACAGAAAATGATTTTCTTCTTTCGAAAATTTATAGGTACATTGGAAGATGTTCCTTCAATGGGATTGTGAGACTTGCACTCTTTAGTGAACAAAGGAGCGTAGCAATTAGTCGATCCCGGTGGCGTAACTCTCTTTAGCATTTCTTCTCCGAGGGTTTCTTAAAACATTGCTTCAATTTTTCCCCACCTAATTTGTACGCGCGAATATGTCGAAAGAGCATTTTCTATTGCAAGTATCATTCTGATTCGCTCTGGATTTTCGACACCGTTTTTTGTTTCTAAATGGGTAGCTGTTTGGTCCAATTGTTTGCAACGAGCAGGTCTTCTCCATTAAGGCCCGCGTCGAAGACTACACCTTTAATCTCTACTTCCCGTGCGGGTACGTAGACAAGATATTTTTCGTAAAAAGTTCGGAGCGAGAAATCATTTTTACCTGTTCAAGATCGCTCACAGATAGCCTACGTTCACCTGATCAGACCATGGGAATATCGGTCACGGCCGAGTGTTGTTTAGTTGGATCGCGCGATATATCGTTGATGTTAAATATACATATCGAGCGCTATTGAGCCTGAAGGAATGTCGGTCGTCGAAGATGCCTTCCAATTCGCCAAAACCATCATACGGGCTTCACTGCCCGCGAAAAGAAGGTTTTATCGGAGAAAGCGGGAAATTAATGCAACAAAATTTAAATGAAGGGAGAAATCGATGCTAAGCTGTGAAACAGTTGGTCGGTGTTAAGTCAGACCGGACGAAGTCGCAAAATCTTAAAAAATGAGATAACGATAGCACTGGATAAAGTATTTCTTCACCTATATTCGACTTTAGCCAGATTTGAAATATTTTAAAATAAGCAAAAATTAAGGCAAAAAATAATTTCGAATTATAACGTAAAGGGTGCTGCGATTCAAACTTTAAACTCGTTTTTCTCGATATCAATACAATGTCACTTAGTCCGGTCTGACTTAACACCGACCAGTTGTAGCTATAACTTTTGTTTTCATTTACACACGCAATGTCGGAACTTTCGTCACTACGGCTGACGAAATTCTTTATCCAATGCTATAATTATCTCATTTTTTGATGTTTAGCGACTTAGTCCGGTCTGACTTAACACCGACCAATTGCAAACAAGATGAGAAATATAACCCACAAAAATACTGCTTAAGACAAATTGCAGCGGGCTCTGAATGTGATATGGTTCTGATATGTGCGGGCGTAGAAACTTCGCGATCGCGTGTATCATCGCGAAGGGCTCGAGCGTTTGTACGTTAACGTGTTCGATCGCGTGTGCGTTTGTATGTTGCGTGTGCTAACGTGTATGTAACTTCGCGTGTATAAATTCTATTTCATAACCGTGTACCTTTCGCATATTCGTGTGTTCTTGGATGATCGCTAATCTGATACATAATTTTCGGCGTACGGTTCGGATGCTAGAAGAATGTAATTGTGCCTAGTGGATACGAGACTTATTTTTTGATTGCTCCAACTGAATGTATGGACTTAAGGGGGGGGGCGGCTTGGCTAAAGGTTTCAGCAAGAAAAAAAATCACTGTTTTTGCGATTTTTTACAGAACTTTGGGTAAGCGAATTGATCAAAACTTTTGTGTACTATAATGTATCATCTCAATAAGCGTTTGTATGCTAACGTGTTTGTCGTGTGTGCTCGCGTGTATAAATTCAATTTTGTAACCGTGTGGTCATTATTTAGTTTTCATGGTACGGTTCACATTCTGACAGGTTACCCCATATCACTAGAGTTCTGGTCATATCGCCGTTTGCTATCCAGTGGATATGAGAGCTTCGTTTTTATTATTTGGGGCCGCAAAGTTATTGCTGGGGGTCCGCGAAGAAAAATATATTTCCCGAGTGCAGATTAGAATTTCAAGTCTTGTTTCCTAACAAACTGACAAAAACATATTGATACCATACAAAATCGATGTTTATCTGTGGGGGTCCGCAGCAACCCAGGGCAATTCCTAAGGGGTCCGTGGTATGAAAAAGGTTGAGAACCGTTGCTATAAAAGACATAGAAGACATGGACTTAGACTTCTGGTATCGAGGATGGAGACTTCCGGAAGTTACCGATTCATGATCGCGCGAGTGCGGGAGTTTGAAAATTTATAAGCGCTCAGATCATGTTTGCGAGATCGCGAGTGTTGGTTGCGTGGGTGGTCGTCATTTCGCCGAATGCTGTTGGTGAAATGCCGTTTGGCGGAATGCCGTGTAGCTCGTAGGGATTTTTGCCAAATGTCATTAGGCCCATTCTATTCGACCATAATAGAGAAATACCTAGATATGTTTTAATTAGTAACGAATGTGATAGGTTTGTCTTAAATTGAATACTGTTTATTTATTGTTGTAGTCATAACATTTGATATTATTGGCATAAATATTCTGTGGATATCTTCCTTCTTTTTAACATGAGCTGTTCCTTCTATACATTTCTACTTTTGACTTTATTTCCAAACATGAGTCATATTTACTATTTTTTATGGGGGCGGGCATAGCAAATAAAATTAACTATGCTATGCTAACTATGCTTTCGCATAGGCCTGCTAAGCCAAGACAAGTTTCGGCTTCACTTGTGTCTCATCGGCATAAACAGAACTTCTGCTCGAACGGGACATCACGTTTGATCAGTCGTTTGATTGAAACACATAGTGTGTTTTAGTTTTAAGGGATTTGCGTCAAGCCGGCGCTAATCTATTCCGACAATGTGTTAGTGTCGGTTTCTGATGAGGCGAAGCCGAAACGCAACATAGTATGAAATAAAATTAAATTTGCTGATTTTTTTCTATCATTTCGTTTCATTTAACATATTTTCATATGATTAAGATCAGGTTTTTACGCGGTTTTTACGAGGTCTTTTTTACGCGGATACCGTCTAAAAACACTCCGCGTAAAAAATCTAAGTTTTTTTAAATGTAAATAAATTTTGGCAGTTTTTTTTTTGCACGGATCTCGCAATTATCACGGTTTTTGCAAAAATTATCCTTTTTGAATGCAAAAGACTTAGAAGATTTTCGGAAAGATGGAAGAGATGGGTCTGGAAGAGTCCATAAGGCCCGCACCTCAACAATATGGGTATTATCGGAATGGTCTTGACGAGTGGTTCCAAAAATTGATTTTTGACGCCATTTTGAATTCCAAGATGACGACTTCCGGTTCAACAAATTTTGCTATAACTTAATCAATTTTTGGCACCTACTCGTCAAGTCCATTTCGAAAATACCCATATTGTTGAGGTGCGGGCCACATGGAGTCTTCCAGATCCGTCTCTTTCATCTTTCCCAAAATCTTCTAAGTATTTTGCATTCAAAAGGATTTAGGAATTTTTTGTTGCAAAAACCGTGTTAATTACAAAATCCGCACAAAAAAAAACTTCTAAGTTCTTTGCATTTCAAAGGACTTAGAATTTTTTTCAGGGAAAAGTCAAAGGGCTCAGAATATTTTTGCGAAATCCATGTAAAAAAACTTCTAAAAATATTCTATGTCCTTGCTGATGGATTTTTTACGCGAATTTTCGAATTACTGCGGTTTTTTACGCGGATTTTCGAATTAACGAGGTTTTTTTCACGCGGGTTTTCGAAAAACGCTGTGTTTTGTGCGGATTTTTTCAATTAACGCGGTTTTTTACGCGGTACGTATCCCCCGCGTAAAAAAACCGGGTGCATTGTTCTTGTAACATTTATAATGCCACAAATTCAAAATAAAAGCTTTTAAGTAAGGTTCCATTTTTGACACGGTGTTAGTTTTGTCAACCAAAAAAAAAAATATTGTAGCCTTTTTGGTTACATCCTACTGTATTTACAAAAAAAACAAATGGCGAACACGATATTTTTAAAAATTTCATAAAATTGATTTCAAAAAATCTATTTTTGATATTATAAGTACTTAGGGCATGTTCAGGAGTGTTTCAGCTCTAGATTCATAATTTTGACAGTTCTATAATACAAAACTGCAAATTTTAAAACCAGAACTTGTTGTCCCCAGCAGCAGTTTTAGCGGATGTTCAATTCAGTTTAAAATTCATGTCTCGCCATACCTTCAGCGTTACTGCATTCAAATTTATTTTTCCGCAGTCTATCGGGTCTTAGTGTCTGTGCTGAAAGCTTTGCATGTATTTAAAACACAGTTCTAAAAATCAGCAACAAATAGAACGGCGTCGTATAACAGTTTTAAATTTTAAAACAAAACGTTCTGCTGGGAATGTGAATGTTTCAGTTCTACTTTGAAACTCCTATATAAAATAAAACACTCTTGAACGCCCTTTTAAGATAGAAGCTATCGTTTTGGTGTGTTAGAAGAAAATATTCGTCTTCAAAAACATCTGAAGGATAGGTTGAAAAAAAAAAGAAAACTTAAAAAGCTTTATTAGAAATTTGGTTTTTCATGAATTGACCCTTTCTAATATGTTTAAATTACTCTCACGATGAACAATATAAAAATATTGCTTGGTTTTCATGATAAAATATTGCACTTTACAATACTCTTGTATTATTTTAAATAGCGGGTGGGGTGGTTTTTTAATCAAAAAATATACTTTTTAATGGTACGAGATATTTTCGCTCTTTTCCAAAAAATTGTAGTAAATAAAATTTCAAAAAACTTTGTCGAAGACACTGGAATTCTATGTCGTGTATAGGGTGTTTCTTAAAAAATGGTTTTCTTTATATAACTTTTGCAGTTTTGATTTTTCATTAGGATCACTTTAGAAATATTTTCAGATATTTTGACGCTAGCTTTTCTCGTTAGAAAGTTATATAAACTTTTTAGCAAAACAAACTATTTTTTGAGTAAATATTGCAAAATATAAAAAATATCGAATTTGCCATTTTTTGGTGATGTATAATACAAAGCATGCTATATCATATGACAGCAATGGTATTTAATGGTAAGTGCCCTAATTGAAGATACAGTTTCGACCCGTTTTTATAAACTCCAACATTTATGCACCCCCGTTTTTATGCACCCCTGATTTTATGAACTTTTTGTACCCAATTTTATCAACCTCCTGTAAATTCGTACATTTATACAAGCAATTCAGACCTACAATCTTACAATTGTATTCAATCAAGGTAATGGATCCTGCATTGTTGAGTAACAGTCAAAATGTAGGGTAAGTTACCCAATTTAAGTCCCATTTAAGGAAATTGATGATAACATTTTGCTTGAATTCTAAAAAATCTAGGTTGGGTGTTTTCATGATAAACTAACACACTTTCACATATTATCCGTGGTAAACAATTGGAATTGGAAGAGATGCCGTATGTTCTAAGTATTGTATGTTTAATATGTTGTTGTTCATGCCAAACTGCAAACAAAATTTAAACCAAAGACTATTTTGGCGGACTGTCTGTGAACACCGGTCCGGAGGATGAAATTTAGCGCATATTTGGTTCCGAAACTGTAATGTCTGTTCTCTAGTTTATCTACTCCTGCGAAACGATCTCCTGTCAGCGCGCTTGAGTCATCACTAAACAAACTTCGAATTGAATCAACTATTGTCTTGTTCCAGTTCTCTGTTGTTATCTCCTATGCCATTCATGCGAATTGATCTATTCATTTGTAAGTAGGAACACATCAACCAGTCCGAACGAGAATGGGTCATGCCAGTCGAAAGCCACAGACCCAGGCTCAAACCGCCCAACTCCATAAAAATACGTGTGCCGGTTCCAAAGTCTTTGATATCCGATACGAAACATTATTTGATGACGAAAATCACAAAAAATAACAAACCTTTTTAACATATTCTTGAAATTCTACGCATAACTGTCCCACCAATAAAATAACCAAAAAAGTAAATATTAAGTGTGTGGAAAGAGAAAGTTTCATTAACTAAGACATGGGTACAATATTATTAACTAGAATAGTGAGATCCTGTAAAACTATTCATCACTGTCGTCGCTTCCAAAAACTTAAAACATGGCACTCTCATTCATTTCCGATTTTAGTAAAACTTGAAGTCGCCCACTTAACCAGAAAGCTGCCAGCGCGCACTTTCGTGAACAAAATGAATAGACATCATTTGTGTGGATGGTGACTGGATCAATATGCTCAGAATTTTTCGATTTCTATCAAATTTTCCCACTTAGCATTTTTCGTAAAATCTTCCGCAAATTGAATTTTTCTGATGAAAAATGAACTAATCACACTAGAAACGTTGAATATGAATGTAATTTTAGGCGGTAAAGCTTTATTTGATCTACCGTTTCTCTCCAGATTGCTAATGTAATCTTCATCATCGATCGCGTTTTTCATTCATAATAAGTCTATCAGGAAAATTTCATATCGATCCTGTACTTGGAAATTGGATTAGACGACTGTTGGACGGTTCGATTGAATGCGATTTTTTGCACTGATATGGCATTAGGTTTAATTTGTCTGGAAACTAACAACTTAAGATTATTCTGACGTTGCTTTTAGTTATGTAGGATGGACAAAGGAAGTTAACCCATTATAACCCAGCTATGTCTATTTTTTTGGTAATTTATAAAATACTGAGCCCTCATATTATGCCGAATTAAGTATGGAAAAAATAAAATAACCACTTTGGAACGATTTGTTGCGAGAAAACCTAACCTATAAAATTTTATACGCTGGGCTGATAGGTTATCAAAAAATCATTACAGAAAAAATTCGGCTAATATCCTTATATTTAACATAAAATCGAATAATATCTTTAAACTTGCGAGATCATTCATTTAGCCGCTTTTTTGAATTATTTAAACTCTTCTCTCTCGTGCCGTTTCGTCTCATGATTGGTTCGTTGCATCAAACCATCTTTACGTTAAATTTTGTGATTATTTGAAGATTTTCTTACGAGAATTTACATAAAAAATATTCTGGTTAGAACCAGGCATGATTTGCAACGTATTAAGCATTTGTTAGCCTTTAATGCACTGATTCAACGTTAAAATCAGCGAGAAAGTTGTGAATCCCCTCCGGGTCCTAAAGAGGAAATAAAGATATCGGTTCAGCCTAGCGTATAAAATTTCATACCTTGAACAATCAGCAGAATTTTCGCAATTGTTTCATTAATTTCTTTCATTTTTTCGCACTGAGCTACATCTTTCATGGTCATGGTCATTCGCTCTAAATCCTGAACAAGAATTAGTGATTTAGAAGAGAAATTTTATAATATGTATTGATCATATTTTGGTTTGAATTTTGTCCAACTTTGACATTCGAAAACACAATGGAGATTTATAAAAAAAGATTATTGAGCAAACACAATATAAATTATAGGCTATTAATTAACTTTCATAGAAGACCAGAAGTTTGAAAGCGCCTTTATTGTATAACAAGTATGATCCAGAATTGTGTTATTTTTGCGCATTAAATTTCATACGTTGGGTCATAATGGGTTAAAAAAAATTTCCCGATTTTTTCAACTTCCCCGTTTTATCAAGCAAAATTTATGGGTCATTACTGTAATGCCATTTTATTTTTTTTATGAGAATGTTCTCATAACTTTAAAACGAAATAAGTTTAGTAGTTGATGTTTTAAAACAAATTATGCGCCTTAAAATGATCTATTGTCCAAAGGGTACCTTAGCGTAAAATAACTACAAAAGTTACAGGAATAAAACCAAGGAAAACCCTTGAGCTTACATTTGGATATTTGTCGTGCAATGGAAAGTATAAAAGCTAAAGCTTGCATGTCTTCAGAAAATCTGTCTAACATGTGTTATTCTACAACTTCATCGAAGACAGTCAACCTCTATCTCTATCTCTAACCGTTAAAAAGTTCAATTTTAAATATTGCTGAAATTAGAACCACCCTAGCTTCTGGTTAGAAGGGCCTTGCAAGGCACTACAACTTTGCCAAATATATTGTAAGGCTCAGTCATTTTGTAAGGCTTAGTCATTTAGCAAAAAGTTAAAATTCCTACTAAATTTACATTCTGGACCACTGTGCAGTGGACTTCTACCGAAGTCCGACCGGTAGTCGGACTTCGGAAGAAGAGAAAGTTAATGGGGACTTGCCCAGTTAATAAAAGTGTTACGCAAGTGAACGGCAAATTAATCAATATATTCAGTTTTTTGGGTTTTGACATAAGTACTAATACCTTATTTAAGATTTTTTGTGGGTATCTAACGTCAATGCGATAATCAAGGTATATTATAAGGATAAGTTAAATTGTGCCAAATGCCCCTGTCGGTGATTTTACCAAATAAATAAATAAATAGAAAAAAAACGGAAATGCGTACTAGAGTGTGTTTGAGTTACTTTCAGTGGATTCTGAACAAACATAAAATGATTGAATTTGAACAACCAATAGGGTTCTATAATTCTAATTTTTTTAAATAAATCTTGACCATTATAGGATTCACCTGTTACGATAGTTTCACAACAAAATATATTGTATTGTATTTCTTCGGAGCAAGTCCGGAAAGTATCATTGAATAAGATTTTCCATTTAAATCACCAATCAACGATGTTCAACATTCCCCCAATGTGCTCACCATGAACCCAATTTCACAATTCACTTTTACTCCCACATTTCGAAGTAATCTTCATACACCATCAGCAGCAGCGTAAACATGCTGGCAAGAGCGCACACTTCTTCAATCCACATAATCTACACCAGACAACAAGAGATTTTCGATATGAACGAACAGCTAAAAAGCACAAGCACAACACAGCTCAGCTCTGGTTTGTTACTGGGCCGTAGGAAATCGGGCACACGCCGTACGAAGAATGATACAGTTATAGTGTTCTTCGCTTAGCGCGAGACGTTTCTCGTTTCTTCCACATTCGCTCGTGCAAGCCGTCGAAATCCGTGATAAATTTCGATTCAACTAACCTTTAAGCGGTGACGAGACAAAAATTGCTAATTCACCTCAGATTCGATAGTAGTTACCATCCACCTCATTCTAATGAGGCTTCGTCGATCTAAAGATGCACAAATTCTCGAACACTTGTTTGCAAGGCCTTGCGAAGGTCCTTGGATTGTTACACCTTATGCTTCAGAGTATCACATCAATCATTTAGCACAGTGAAAATCGCGCGCGTGGCACTCGTCAAACAAACAAACCGACCGTCTCGATGAACGATGAAAACCCGAATAAAGTAACTGGTGGCCCCATCCCATCATGCCTAATAGTGTGTGCTATGAAGTACTCGCTCTTGGTCTGTGGAAGTGAGCAAATGTCACGTTTGCGCGGTTTCAATACACACATACCTATATGGGCGGGGAAGGGTGGGGAGATGTCTTCAGATTCGTTGTGTGAGTCTATTGGTCCTGCTGTCTGGCCAAAGTGTAGTACACGGCCACAGTAGGCAGCCCCACCACCCTTTTATTTAGTACACGCACCAAATAGTATGGCTCTACACAAACACTGCTAATGTTGCTACAAGTGTTGCAAGATGTGTGTTAAGCAATTGATGCACGTGTTCTGTTAATTGCAAATTTTATACGATTAATTTGATAAACCAGATCGTGAGTCATGGGCCATTAAATTTATGAAATAATTCATTGGAAAAACTTTATTGTTATATATTTGGATAAACCTCTTAACCGTCGATTTTTTACAATTCGAAAAATGTTGATAAAAACCCACTACGAAATTCTATGCGATAATTAGGTCTGAATTTGAGTAAGTTTGAAGGTTACGATAAGACAAATTATATCTTCTGCTAAGGACCTATGGTAAGAGGAGAAAGTGCCAACACTGAAACCATTTTTCTGCTCTGTATTGGTAGTATACACTGAGGGTTGTCTGATACTATGCCGTTACAAACCGTTACCTCCCAGTCAGTTGGGAGTCCCCGTCAATTTATATAGCCTACCACCACCAGAAAGAACAGTGGTCAATTTTATACTATTCTGCTCTGCCTTGTTTTGATACCATACGTACGTTGACGGTGTGCGTACTTGGGTATGTGAGATGTATGTTTTGTCTGGTTGGCACACAAACTCCGGTAGGTATCATCAAGCAAAATGCAAGTTTTATCGTAATGATCAGTCGAAGGTCCAGATATACTAAGACCAGTAAGCCGCATTATTTTTTTTTTGTTTTTTACTATGGCGATGATGGTATCCAATCTTGAATTGTTTTCTTCAATGAAATCGGATCAGATGAGAAGCCTATTACTATTTTGTTGTTCGTATTGTCAGGTTCTCGAATTCGGAGCATAAACAACTCTGGTGAGTCACCCGGAAAGTTGTGGTAAAACCAACTCGTTTAAACCTTTGCTGGCAAATAACAGTTTCTTCATAAACTTCAGCTAACTATAGGCGAGAGCGAGTAGAGTTTGTCTCTCTTTTCTTAATTTTACAATGTTGACATCGAAAAACAATTCCAGATGGTAAATATCGCCATTTTGTCGTCTGTTTAAAGTAATCGCTGTGGATCGGAGCCGTGTTAAGAGGTTCTTCTAATTTCGAGCGCATTTTTTAAGATGGATTGCGAAAAAACTAAACATAATGTCAGGTATGGCTATTTCCAAAATTTTGACCTTGAAGTGTCCTCCTATCAGAATCACTCACTACAATTGTAGACCAGACGGGAAATATCACCCTCTAAAACACTGTCATAATAATTAGCATGACCCAATTGCAATAGGCCGTGATTTTGATTGTGATATTGAGTATATGGTTTAGATGTGGGCGAGTGTAGACTTTATGGTCGCGTGGGAACGAGCGTTCATATGTTCGCACCTGAGATCGGAAGGGTCACTTTCTGATCACAATTATTATTTCTAGTCTCTTATTTCTGATTAATTGGTTAACTCATGCACATCCATTCTAAAACGTATTTTTTTAATTCGTTTATTTGACACGGCTCATAGCGGTAGCTTAACGGAGCCGTGGATCTTTTATATGTTTACAATGCATGTAAAAATAAAAATACAAACAAGAATTATTGTAGTAATATTGGATCTCGTGCGTGCAACTATTTATTGCGAGCGGAGACCTTCTTTCGCGAGGTCTGTTGGCAAACAGCGTCAGGGGGGTCATTTAATTCTCTCTTGTTTTTCACGTCCCGGTAGAAGCTGGCTTGGTGTCCGGGATCAAATGTTCTTCCCTGCTTCTTGCACTTATTGTTGATCAGTGTAAATCCGTCGTCATTGTTACTACATTCGTTGCCGATGTTGCTTACAGTTGCTTTTGGAGTGCTGGATGATTCTTTTGCGGTTGTCATTATGGTCTGAACAGCTGCCACAAATTTGGTCACCGTTTGTGGTTCCGGCATTGGTATTGAAAACTCTGTTTTAGGTTGGTTTGCCGTAGATGAGTTGGAAAGTTGGTTGATATGCATTTTCCTCTGTATCTTCCGCACAAGGTTGTCCATGATGAGCTGTCTGATTACAATACTTGCACGTAGGAGTTTGCCCCTCATGGGTGCATAGCGTAGTTTGGATAATTGTAGTTCCATGAGTTTTGAGTTTTATTGTCAAGTAGGAGTCGCATCCTCACAACAAATCGCCCTTAGGAGTACCCGGGAAGAAGTTTCTCCAAGTATCAGATGTAACGGATTCTACTTCTTCGTATTGCGACATGCATTTTGCAATTGGATTAGAAGGGGTACGAGGTGACAGGTCATATAACCTTACATCTATATAATCATTTTCAATATATACGGGAATCTTAATTCCAACGTTGTCACTTTCAAACACGTGTTTTAAGTTGTTCTTCAAAACGAAATGCTCGGCTTGTGCTAAGGTGTTGAATGATATTAACACTGAAGGTACAAGACTTCCGCACGCCTAAGTTGCATTTTTAACTTCAGAAGGTATTCCACTTCACTAAAACTCGGTCGTTTTAAACAAAATTTAAAGTCAACGACAGCAGCGTTGGGTCAGAGTATAGCTTTTTAGTCAACTTTACTCATGATGACAAGAATAATCCGATGTTTCCTTTGTTCTCGAGACAATGCACAGTAGATCGAGAGGCCTGTTGTTCACTTGGCTCGATTGTACGTCTGACTGCGGCAGAAGTAGAAAGTACGTAAATTTGTTATTTCCAAAAAAACTTGAGGTAGGTAAAGGTAATGTTTTGAACATTAGCGGGATGTTGACGTAGGGCAATCATTTTGTGCACAAGTTTTCTGCATAACATTAAAAAATCCCGACTAAACCATGCTACTTTTACTGGTCATTCGCCAAATTGCATATTCAAATTAGTGAACTAGACAGCATTTCTTAACTTTATCGGCAGAAAATTTTCCGAAAACTATATACGACGAATTTTGCGCTAAATCGTATTCAGCGTTGGCAGCACCCTGTTAGATTTTAATGAAACTTTTTGTACATGAAGACTTTGTCACAAAAACCCACTTTGCATACTTTGTTTTTCCAAAAATGATCTAGACTGTCTTTTGAAAAGGGTCAAACTTTTTTTTACCATTTTTTCAAATAGCTATAGCCTAAAAATGACAAATCCTACAAAAATGTTGTAGGTGTGATTTTCACAAAATTAGTCAAATTTTTTAATAAAAATATTGAAAAAATTCTTCATCGGCTCCTACACTGAAAAAAAAATCGATTTTAAAAATTTAAAGTCGATTTACAAAAAAAACCATCTTTGATTTGTATGAAATTTTGTTCCTAGATAGGTAATTCAAGTTGGACACTTTCAAGGAAAAAAAGTTATTTAAAAAAAACTTTTCTTTGCCAAACTGATTTTTTGTTCTCAGTGTTTTTTTATCGAAAACTAAACCAATGAAAGTTATAATCATATCAGAATTTAGTATCCCAACTGCTAGTTGCCTGATACATGCACAAAGTATCAGTAACGAGTTTGGTATATATTCATAACAAACTTAAATAAGGGCAAAGATAAGTCATTTAACATCATCGATATATGCGAGATTTAACTAAATTCAGCTTGGCCGTGTACGAAGAAGTAACTTGTCTATGTACCCGCCCAGGAAGTAGAGATTGATGGTGTAGTCTCCAACAGGGATCTTAATTGCGAAGTATGGGGTTCGCTCCTTCAAGAACCATTTGCTTCGGTCAGTGAAAATTCTGGTTCACAAGCAATTGCGTTCAGGAAAAATTAAGGAGTATACGAAAACAACTTATTTTCCATCAGCCTCATCTCGAACCTTTCGCACGAATCTGCTCTTCCAAACTTCGATCTTTTGGACAGGGTTAGTCTACCTGTTCGCCTTTTCGTGCCGCGAGGCATGAACTACCTTCGTTGCAAACAATTGGGCCTACAGCGACTTATTGCCGAAACAAGGCACGCTGTGGAAAATGCGGAGAATCATGAAAAGTTTTCTTACTGTAGAGTGATTCCGCATGATCTCTCGACATATCCTACATATAAATTATGTGGTGACAAAATTAAACATTCTTTTAAGAAACGCTCCGATTAGAAATGCAAAAAAGCGCTACGCCACTGACAGCGACTAATTTCTACGTTCTCTTATACACTAAAGAGAGTCTGACCATCCCATTGTGGAAACATCTTTTAACCCATTATTGCCCAACTTATTTTTCACGCGCATCACAAGTTGAGTTTTCCGATCGGAAAAAAATATGTGGTCATTCCAGTAAAAATATTTTTGTACTCAAAGTAGCTGATATAATAAGGAACAACCAGTGAAAATTTCAGATTTATCGATTAATTGGTTCTTCAGATATCGTGAACGCCGTGAATGAACTTTTCATCAAAATACAACTCCGAGATAATCGAGTTTTACTGTCGGTGCACCGAGTCAACGGTTTAGCGTATCAAACACTACGCACCGCCTACGAGTGGTCAATGGGTAGCGGTCCATGAATAGCTGTCACTCAAGTTGTAGTATTCCGATCTCAATGAAACTTTTAGAAAATTTTCCTCGGCGTATGTAGTTTTAGAATATCTAATTCACAAAAATTTTATTTTTTTCATCCCAACAAAAATTTGTAACCCCTTAAGAGAAAATTAAATAAAAACAAATCATAAACACCGTTTTAAACACTATAACTTCTCTAAACGTTTTCTGAAGAGTATAGGAACAATATTAACTCATTGATAATGGCTGTTCTGCGGTATTGCTTGAGCAATTGGAGTTAATCTTAGCACCTACTATATATAGTAGGTTGGACAATAATGGGTTAATGTGCCTATGAATTTCCAAAAGAAAAAAATCAGTTTTCTCTCCTAAGCTTCCTCGTAAAGGCCTAAGAGTGTCCCTTGAAGGTTGTTGTTACAAAACCGAAGTAAGTAGTTTCTGGTCTCGGTAAACTTAGAAATTAGCAGGAATTTCAACATGAGACATCAAAAACCTCAAGTGTCTATATTTCAGTCCCTACATAATGCATTTGCACTACGATTTAAGGTCAAACGAAACGAATACTCGACGTAAACAACCGTGAACAATCTCCTACTTCGTAGTGGGAGCGATTGCTTAGAAATGTACGCGAAAGGGACTTTTGAACGTCGGATCGCCTGAATTTTTCTCAATATACGCGACGCTACATTTGCAAATGAAAAACTTGATGAAAGCTGAAAAACGTGATTATTGGCACCGGTTCGTCGACGGATTAACGGACGGATCATCAGAGAAACATCGTTTCATCTGGTGGCTAGGGCCTTCGTTGTGTATTTGATTTATCCTGTGATTGGAATACACGGAACGTTCGTCATATGATGACAGCTATGCATCGCTTTTATGCTAATTATTATGACGGTAGTGGTGAGTGCAATCATAAAAGAGGCTGTGCTGCCAACATTCTCCCCACAAAACTGATGGTTTTATATTTACCTATCAACGACCATCGTTACACTTACAGGAGGCTCTCCGTTTGATGGAGCATGGGAAGTACTCTTTGTATTTCCTGGAGAAAAAATGGGAGTTTTGGGTACTTTATCTGAAAAATCATAGCAGACCATCTTAGTTTGAGTTCTTTCGCAGTGCTCCATTCCGGGTAATGAGAAGCCGGATACTTGGATTAGAATGATAATGAGAAGGTGGGCATTTGGGCATTAGAAGGTGATATTTATGAAAGATCGCTTCAACGAGTTTTTAAATATTTCTTCTCAGAGGACGCTCGAAAATTGGCAAATTTCGTGGAGCGATGGGAGTTCAGGAATCCCAAACCTTGTTCCAAGAGAGTCATGAAATCATTCGGGTGATATCTCGGGTCATGTACAATCATTAAACGTAGAATGCCCATCTCCGGCGTATTAGAGTCGTGGAGAGCGGTCTCTGCGCTTGTGGTGGCGGTTATCGCGATATTAAACATGTTGTCTGTGTTCCAGTACCAAATCTCCGTTAAACGAATCCCTTCGGCCTCGTTCCAGTCCAGTCCAAGATGCTATACCAAATTCGTTAGTGATATTTTTTGCATGTATCAGGCAACTAGCAGTTGGGAAATTTGATACTGTAGCCATTATGATTTTCATTGGTTTGGTTTGCGATGAAAATATGCTGAAAAAAAAATTCAGTTTGGACAAGGAAGTTTTTTTCAAATAACTTTTTTTTCTTGAAACTACCTAACTTGAATTTTTGACGGTAGATGAGGAACATAATTACCTATCTAGGAACAAAATTTCATCCAAGTCAAAAATGGATTTTTTTTGTAAATCGACTTAAAATTTTCAAAATTGATTTTTTTCAGTGAGTCGATGAAAAATGTTTTCAATATTTTTATTCAAAAATTTGACTAAATCATGCTTACAACAATTTTTTTGTAGGGTTTGTCATTTTTAGACTACAGCCATTTGAATAAAAATTGGTGAAAAAAGTTTGACCCTTTTTAAAAGACAGTCTAGACCATTTTTGGAAAAACAAGGTATGCAAAGTTGGTTTTTTGGGACAGTTCTCATGTACAGAAAGTTTCATTAAAATCTGAGAAGGTGCTGCCAACATTTGTTCAAGTTGGCGCGAAATTCGTCATACTCTTATTGACAGATGTTTATACGCATTTTATGCGGATAACTCGACAGTAAAATTGTTGTACTGAATTGATTACCGAACGGGATAGGAGAACCTGGGGCTATTCGGACCTATCTAAGCAAATCACCTTTCAAGTAGGTAAATGGGAAGTAACTTATCGGTCAACGGTCCTAATTGTTATTTTGAAACCACAGGTACATTTTGAAGTCGTAATCATTCATTTGCACGCTAGCGACTATAGCGCTAGGAAACGATTTGCAACCGTTTTTCCATCCTTTTAAAATGTAGGGGTAATTCGGACTTCCCACGGGGTAATTCAGACCGCCATTTTGTTACAATTGAATTATGTTTACCTATTAAATCTTTATATGAGTAACTCGCTAAGAAGCAGAAAAAAATGTTACTTATCTGCTATTTTTTCACTTTCGTTTGTTACTTTAATCGCGGTTTTACCATTGGAAGGATTTTTGTTTTGAGGATGGCAAAATGTTGATGACATGTTGCATCTCCTTTCTAAATAAATTAGATTTAGCTGTCAAAATTAATGTTCTAGAATAGCGGTTCCACAAATATGTACGACAGTCAGAAAGGCTTACGATTTCCTGAGAAACCTAGGGGGTCTGAAAAACCCCCATGGACTTAATAGACCCTGGTTCCCCTAACTATTCACAAATCTCTAAAAAAAATACATATTACCCGTTGAATCAGGCTTAATGTGCAAATTTAACCGTTTCGAAAGAGAAGCAGAATTACAATAATATGTTACGACAACGTATAGTCCTACGTCAACGCCGCGGTTATGGTACGGACATTACCCACACATAGTTTTTTGAGAATGCTCCAACCTAGGCTGCTAGGATCGAGAGTGAGGGCTACCGGGTATGGACGATAAATGGTCGTGTGGGAACGGACGTTTATATGATCGCTTGAAATCGCGTTAATAAAGAGCTAACACGTTGCCTTAGTGACTGGGGTGTGTATATATTTGCGAAATCGCGTGCGCAGGTTGGCGTAGACGTTTGCTATTGCATGTGAACAGGTTTGTATTATCGCAGAGAGCTCGAGCGTTAATATGGTGGCTTGTTTGATAGCGTAGACCTTTGTATGTTGCGCGTGAGTGTTTGTAATTTCGCGTGTAATAATGCGTTTGGGCGTTTGAATGTTTGCACGGGCTTTGATTCAAAGCATATACTTTCTCATTAATCTATTTCTTTCTTAGTTGATTGTTAGTTGTGAGCTGGTAAAGATAGGAAAGGATAGAACAAAAATAGGCTCACATCAGCCCTCCCGGTCTACACGATACACCACTATCGAGGCGTATTGTAATCAGCATCTTGAAGTGGGCTTCTTATATAAATCAAATTCTCAGTAGTCATAATGATTGGTGAATTATTAACATGAGAACTAGTAGTGAAACTTGGTGAAAATAGAATTTTTTCTAGATCCCCGCCTAGTCCGCCGCTAAAATGTAATGAAATTGATTAGAATATTTGTTTTTTTTTCAGAATCAGTCGCATTTCTAAAACTGATGTTTTTGATTGACTCAGAAGATTGTCATTTTGCAACTTTGTTTTAAAAAAAATACGGGAGGTAGATTTTCGGCCAAGGGCCATTTCAAAAAAGTCGCCCGCGGAAAAATGGTGCACAGCCACCATCTTGTGATGAAATTACCTGATAACATTATTTTTTGGCATTACAATTAGTATTATAAATCCTCTTTTGGCGGATCACAATTCATCTCCTCATTGCGCCAAGAAAAATGTCCAAAATATGCCTACTTTATTTACAGTGGTGTAACCCCCCTTAATCTTTTTAAATATGTATGCCAATGTATCAAACATTGCAAAAAGCTAAATCGTATATAAATACCGTCATGCCAAACTCATTGCTATAAACCACTATTTGGGACAGTAGGCTCCGCGGTAACCCTGCATCCGGGAGTGATATACAAAGCCAGCAAAGAACTGTGAAAGTCAGCCTACCATCCCAAAGCTAGCACAAAATCAAAAGCTGTCGGTAATGTAAGTGAACTACTCTATCTACCAGTTTGTTGCTTATCCACTGCACAAACAATGCAATATCATTACTTCCGGGTGCGTAGTCAAACGAACGAGCCACATAACATTGTCGGTACTACATGATAAAATTTTGATTTGCTGCAGTTCACGAGGTGGACCAGTTACTAAAAGTGAAGACGAAGAATAATCTCCAGGATACATACAACTACATCACATCCGTAACCGTGTACTAGTGACGTAGAGAAGTTTAGTTCAGGCACAAATATTGCAGAGAACTACATGTAACACGATACTTGGAGAAAACTTTTCACTGGCGTTCACAAAGGCGTTCATGGGATAGGTATATGGCTGCCCAAAACTATCTCCTCCTATCTGACGTTTGTAGTCAAAAGGAGGTAAATATATTAACCATCAGCAAATGACGTTGTGTCAGATCCCTGCGTGACAATTCTGTAACTGGACGGCACATTACGAAAAGCCATACGCCAATAAGGAAAAATCAACCAACCATAATTAACACCAACAGCCTTCGACAGCAAAGGCAGCAAATAATCTATCCATTTTTCATCTCGAAACCTACTGTCAGACCCACTGGAGTAATGACCTAAGAAAGGGTAAAAGTTGAGGTAATGGTGCGATCTTATACTTTGAGATTGATTTTTAGCGCTTTTTCCATTTTAAGGCTTCACTAGTAAATACAATGAATTTGTGGATTCTATAGATCATTCCTCTAATGAATAAGGTTTTTTTGAGAGATCAAAAGTTGAAGTCATTAGATTGAACTGTTTTCAAATGAGATTAAACGCAATTTTGAAAAATCATGTTTTGAGATAATCGCGTTTAAAGTTTTGAGAACACTTTCGATGAAATATTTGTTGTAGACTGTCAATATTTTGTCCCAGGGCCGCGGTGAAAACTTTGCTGTCGAAGTAATTGGTCTTCCACCCGCGTACCTTGTCAGGGATCACCGCGGTACCCTATCGCATTATTGTGCCTTGTGTCCTAACCACAGCGACGACAAAACTTACTTCTGCCTGGACCCTTGCAGTCGTAGGATCTATGGCCGGACTCTAGGCACCGATAGCACCTGTCCACTGAAGGCGGCTGGGGTATGCTTACTGGGCATACTGAACAGCCGATCTTCAGCTTTCCTCTCTCGATGACCTTTTTGGCCTCCGCAATCGGTAGTCTGAAATAGGCTACCTGCGTGCCAAAGTCCCCCTCTTAGGCGTACAGAGGACCGCTCAATCCCTGCGCCACACTGCTCCATGACGGCAGAGACGACGACGTCTGCGTTGGTAACCTCATCCAGTTGCTTGCACTGGAGGGTAACTTCCGCATCCAACTACCTCACCTGAGCGCCGTCACCCAAAACCTCTTGGGCCAACTTCTTGTACGCCGCCCCACTAGATTGCGCACCTCGTTTCAGCACCAAGATCATTTCGCCGGTCTTGGTACGTAGAACGCTGTGCACATCCTGCTCTAGGGCCGAGAGGCTTTCGACCGCCCGCATCGATTTGAGGACGTCGGCATACTTGTCCTTGTCGGGTTTCACCAACAGAGCCTCTCCTCGTCCTTGACCTTCTTTGCGGGTCGAGGTGCGTTCGACTTCCGCTTAACCCTGCGGACCAGCTGCCACAATTAATCTGCGATGCCGGGTCCTTGGAACTTCACCTCGAATTGCTCCTGGACAGAAATGGCTCGAGTTTTCTTCTCCAGATAAGGGACCATTCATAAATTACGTAATGCAAAAATTGCTCAAATTTGACTCCCCCTCCTCCCATGTAACAAATTGTCACAAATTTCTCCATCCCCCCTCCCCTATTACGTAATAAATTCCAAGAAAATATTTTTTTTCTTCGGTGAAATCATGTTACGTAACGATCTAGCTGACGCCCCCTCCCCCTATGTCACAACATGTCACAACTTGTCGTACCCCCTCCCCCCCTAAAAGCGTTACGTAATTTATGAATGGTCCCTAAGCCTTCCTCACATAGCCGGGCACACTGCTTTCGGCGGCTTGCAGACGTTGATTTGAAGAGATCCGGGCGAAATGGGCTGCTTCAGACCAAACAGCTACTCCCAGTGCGTTCATAGTCTTGTCTTCATTGAGCAAATTTGTGTCTATACAAGTGACACTTTCCATGATTTGAGAAGCAATATGCAAATGTTTTGGAACCAGTCTTCACACACACCCGGCATCTTGAACGTTCTTTTGGAGAGGATGGTCGTGTTTGAATGAAGCCCACTCGCCATTTGCCTCCGCCGAACACTACTTGCACCAGCTGTTGACACCTTCTGGACACTTCATATGCTGCGGATCCTTGTCAGGTGAACACTTGTGGAAAACAAGTTGTCCATATATCATCCTTCATGTTCGATGCAAAGGCGGAATGTCTTATGATCGCCAGTCCATAGTATGTCGTTAAATCCGCTATCAGCTTATCCGTCAGCTTACCCGCGCCTTTTCCACCGAGTCCCTTGGTTCCTTTCCTCACCGCTTGCAGTCGGCTGCCCATCCTCTTTTGCACATGACCCACGCACAGGGGTGCCAACCTTCCAGATTTCAAAGAATTTGTCCAGATTTATCCAGGCAATTTTAAAAATAATAAGATAAGTTACAGAAACTAAACTGCCGTTCTACGCCCAATTGTCCCATGTTGCAAAACTGGCAACTGAGAAAAACGCGATTGAAGATGAAAATTGTATTAGTTATCTGGAGGGATACGGTGTAACAAATAAAGCTTTATTGTCCAAAATTACGTTCATGGCAATCGTTTTCAATATAATCAGCCCAGTTTTTTATTATAGAGATTCAATTAACGTTAGTTTTTAAGAAAAATGTTAAGTGGGACTGTTATGCCGAGAAATCGAGCGGAAACCGGAAAGTTCTACGCATATCAGTCCCATAACGATCTATGTAAATGATGCCCATAACTCATTTTTTTTACAAAAGTGTATGTTGTGAGTTTTTCTGTTACTCGGGAGATTTGTTGCTTCATCAAAATTGGAAATAGGGTAAAGTACCTATTTTTACTCTATTTAGAAGGGTACCTCACAAGATTATTAATTACTCTGCCTACACTCGATGGAGTGCATTAATTTGGCATTCACAACCTTGCTTCGTTCTTAAGAACCAATCTAATAACACAAATGGCCTAAAAACGATGAAATGCTAGTGTTTGATCGCAACTAAAGTTCCAATCGAGTGCTCCAATTGTCGCCCTACCATTTGATCCAATTTGTTGAACAAAGATAGCAAACGCTGCACTAACCAACGGCTTCAAATGGGTAGCGTAATAATAGACATTGCGAAAATAGGCTCATTATCCTAGATGCGTTCGCCATGTTATGCAAGCGACGATAGTAATGAAGAGCTTTACAGGATTGTTCTCACTACTGTGATTAATATTGCCACTGCCATCTCTTTTTTAATGATCCTGTATTTTTCCATCAATTTTTTCAGTGCCCGACATCTAGCGTAATGAACTTCTTAACTAAACGCTACGTAATTATTTTTTTATTGCGCACTTTTTTGGGATTTTTGTTAGTGGGACAATTATGCGTAGAATATCAACAATGGGACAAACAGACTTGGTATTTTTTCACGAAGTCTTCGAACAAACTTTATGAATTGGATGTGTTTTCTGAAAATATACATCAAAAAAGACTGTTTGATTAAAAAAAGTGAAAATGACCAAAAAGCAACATGGGACAATTATGCGTAGAACGGCAGTAAAATAAGTAACAAGAATGAATAGTTGATTTTAAACCACCTTTTCACAACTTTTTAAAACAAAACTTTTTAGAAAAGCTGGAACACGAATTTTCATCAGCTAGAAGTTCCAACAATCCAAGATGTTGAAAGCTCAGAGACGCAATTTTAATCTATATGGTCTATGCTAGAAATTAAGCGTTTAAGATGGTCAGATTGTCAGCACAATAATCGAATTTTCAGTAAGCTGTGATATATTTACCAACATAGAGGGAAGTGGGGCAATTCCCAATTCGGACCCCCAGTTGTTTCTCAGCTATGGTAATATTATGAAAAGCGTATATATCATTTTCATGGCTGTCATGTAGCTCTGTTCTGTCTCGCAAAGTATTGCGGTTCTCAGTTTTCGTGTGCGTGCGCTAGGAGCGAATGTTACTTCGGAGCACTTTTTTGAAAAATGTGTAAGCCGAAAAACAAGATGTTCGTTGGCAGCCACAATTATTTAAATCAGGTGCATTATCGTGATTTTGGAATTGCCGGATTTATATCTTGTTTTGGGCGAGACTATCAACTATTACTTAGGTTAAAAATGTAATTCATTTCTATTGCAAGAGATTGAAAGGAAATGGGTGGTCCTGATTGGAACAGGGTTGGGGTATTTCAGACCTTTCAGGTGCTTTTGCAGAACCGCTTATTAGAGGTGCGCGCCGCGCCGCCGATTTCAGATAAAATCAGAGGCGCGCCGGTGCCGCGCCGGTGCCACGCCGGCGCGTAAAGCAAATATTTTTTTAATATGAGCGCTGTAGGATTATACGCAAAAATGCTTTTACTTAAATTTGATTTATTTGAGAAAGACAAAAAAGAGTTCTCCAATTTTTCAATATATTGTAGGCAAAAGTACAGCCTTTCAAATGCAATCAAAATTATCAATTTTCGTTTGCCCCCTTTTGAGATATCGACATTTGAAAAGAGCGTATTTTTAAATGAAAATTAAGTATAACTTTGGAACCAGACAAGATAAAATTTTTCTTTCTTCAGCAAAAGTTGCCTCTAATCATGCTCCAAAAGTACACTGAAGGGTACTTTTGTGAGAAAAATCATATTAAAAAACTGTAAGGAGAAAACTGCTTTTGAGAGACACCCTAAGTTATCATATGGAACTCACTATAAAATGAAAACGGTTTGAGATACAAATTTAGTATCTTCAACAAAGTTGCTCAAAATTGATTGTTCTAGAATATTGCAGAAGAAAGTATCATTCTCTCTGAACTATAATTTAAAATAATGTCTACAACTTTGACATTTTAAGGGCCACTTTAAAACCGTTTCAGCCAAAAGATGCAGTTTGTCACGCACAATAAATGTTTCTAAGACACCAAATCTCTAAACCTAAAGATGAATGCGTTAACAATTGTTTCCCGCTAATTTCTCTTCCTGGACCACTGTGCAATGTCCCGAATACACCGATTGACCATAATGAAGGTACAGCAAAGGGCAGCTAAAAAAACTGCTCTCCCCGTTCACAAGACACCCTCAACCGAACCATAATGGTTGATCGTTGGTTTGGGCTCGCGCAAAGTTTTAAAAAACACAAAAACATAAAAAAGGCCCAATAAGCCCTCTCGGTTTCCTCGGTGCACCACTATCGAGGTGTAATGCAATAACCATCTCGAAGCAATTGTATGTCAGAGGTTCTAAAGCACTGATGCACGAAATATGTTTGATGATGTTTACAATACCGTCACATGTTGAATTTAGTTATCATTTGGTTGAGGGTACCTTTGTCCCTCATGACCAGAACCATGTGAAGGTCATCGCCACCCAAAAACCAGCTCGGTGTGTTTAAGAGAATAATTTTACGTTCAATACTCGTCGGCTATGAAGAACGCAGTTGCATGAACCACGAGCTGTACCAAGTATACAAACATGCTGACATCGGAAGACTGATAAAACACGGCAGACTACAGTAGACTGGATATGTGGCATGAATTCCGGAAGATAGACCGACTAAAGAAATACTCAGTATTGAACCTGAAATTGGTCGTTGGATTAGTGTCGGCCGACTATTAGAAATTGACTACTTGAAAGCACGTTTCGTTGGTCCAGGTGTGCTTTCTGGAATTTTTTTTTGTGGTTGTGGCAATATTGATCGACGCAAGGATGTTGCCATTGGTGTTTAGTTTCAGGGTCCCTTCCCTCCATTATCTGAATGTTGTTTTTCGTTGAAGGTGTTTCGCAAGTTCAATGCAGAAACGCACACCCAATCAAGTGTAGCAATGTGTATACTAAACACCACAGCAAATATTATTCACCGTACCTACGTTGGTTGGTAATCCAAGAATGACAATTAAAAATAGACCCCCACCGGCTGTTCGGAAGGAGCAAAAAGAAAGGCGTAAGTGAAAAAATGAAAATCTCGTGACCAACATTCGAACAAGTAGCGTTTAAGATGGTGAGCGAGTGATTAAAAATTAGAATTTTAAAAAGTCAAGCTTTCAAACGGGGATCCCACCTGAACGAAACACGTACTACAACGCGAACAGTAGAATGATTGCACCTAATTCTATCAGTCTGGGCATCAGATTATTCTTTTGATAAATTACGCTCTACCCGATATCACTATCTTTGTTTCATTTCCAAGTAACAGAATAATAGGAAAACTGGGGTACAAGTGTAAAGATGAAGAATGAATTGATGAATAAATATGAATTAAGACCATAGTTATCCTAGACAATACTAACATCGTCGAGTTGCTGGTTGACCATTCGCGGGACGAGTTAAATTCCATCATCGAACTTGCCATTATATTCGGTCAAATTTCCTACTAACTGCATACGGAAATGATAGCATGAAACTGTGATTTTTTCCTGGTTGAGACTCAAACAGGCGTCAATTGGCATAACAGATCCAGCGATCTATCTCTATCTATCCAAATCAACGTACACATAAATTCAATAATGCGCAACAAAAGCGCATAAAACAACGTAGGTAGGTAGCGGTAATTCACCTTGAGTCGCTGACACGAGTTCAGGGACGATCCTGTATTATGTGTTTACCTCGATCATCGATGAAGTCGATTTGTTTCCACATTCAATTACAATTTGTCGATTGTTGCATTCTGTTCGTTGGCGACTTAACGGGGTTGTACTTTATAAGTAGTCGTGCTCTGGTGGTACAGGTACAGGAGCTATGGCGCTTGTCAAACAAGGCCGTTGTATGGTCGAGCCCTGACCAGGAAGTATTCCTAATTTCAGCAGAGGATCGTTGCATCAGTTTATCAAGTGCGGTAGTGAATGCTAAACATCGGCTGATGTCTTTCAAAGCAGAAGGTCAAGTTCCGTAATAGAATGTAGCACCAAGGTTTTGCTTTGATTTCCTTTATTGATAGTCTACGTTTTTTCACATGTACCCGTATAGAAACATCCACCATTACCATCGATACAAATAAGAAACCTCAAAAGTTAGCATATCGTTTCCATTTTAAAAAATAGTTTAGGTAATTGTTGGAAAAACTTCGCCAGTTTTCTTGTCAGATGAGTTGATAAAAATTTGTAAACATCGCATAACCTCACATCAGCGACGGGCTAGCATAGTCCTACGAACTGCCGGAAATCCCCATTCGCAAACTAGTCTGCAAATTAAATTTGTTATGCGTTGAAAGAGCTCAACTTACCAAAAATCGGTACCACTTGCTTGAATTCACTCCGGAATAGTCCTCAGTTCCGAAAATGCTAAAATCTGTCACTGAATTTCCTCAAACAAGATTGCGTGAACCCGTCCAAAAATGGCGATTGCATTTTCTGCTGCCTTTACCACAGCTTTCAATAAACGACAGTGGTTCCGAGGGAAAAAGCACCAAACCTGAACACCAAACCGTTGCACGAAACACTCCCGAAATCGCAACTTCACACTCGACCGTTTCCTCGATTGTACCGGAAAAATATTCCAAGAACTACGAATCTCACTTGCACTTCCAACTGTAGCCAAAAAAATATAAGACGGGTAGGAAAAAAATTCAACCTTCTCAACAAACTGACTGCTTCTTTTTTGACACGTTTGAGGCGTTCGCACACAGTTTCAGTACTACTGCTGCTTGCTTGCTTCACAAACGGCTTCGGGTTGCCTTTGGATGATGCTTCGTCGAACCGATCGCCACTGCACACGCATACACGTATACTCGCACGCTTCCACGAAGTCGTTGCATACATCAAGATGGCGATGACAGTTATGTTTTGCTATAAAAAATTGGTTGCTTCATAGCATACAGTGCTGGAAGATGAGCTGTTTTTATTATGGCAATATGAACATCGCGTATACCGAAAAAGGGCCTAAGTTGCTGGAAAAATTTTATTTTACGCTATTAAAATTTGGCCAAAGAGGACCCAGCGCAATTTTAAGATACATGATGATAGATGATAACCCAACAAACAAATTAGCTGGTTAGAACAGTTATTGTTCAGCTTATACCCTCATAATAAAGGTTTGTTCAGCTTACGTCGTTTGTTGGAAAGATATCCAAAAATGAATTCTGGCATGAAAAATGCCGAGAAAAATCCATGGCGCCCAGTTCGGTTTGGCTTAACACAGGCTATTTAATCTCGTGATTTTACACTTGCTTTCACTGTTTTCAATTTGTAATGGTATAAAAAAAGATTTGGTATGCGTAAACTGCCGCTTTCAGCTTAAGGTTCAACCAAACACAAATTTGTATTTGGTTCAACTGAGAAAGCTTGGAAAAGTGGCCATCTTGGAAAACGAAAAAAAGCAGTTTTTCTCACATCATTGCAAAATCTTCATGAAAATAAATCAATAGTACTCTACCAATGCCCGTATACATTGATTCATTTTCATGAAGATTTTTTCAAAGGTATGAGAAAAAACTGCTTTTTTAGTTTTCAAAGATGGCCGCTTTTTGAGGTGTTCTCAGTTGAATCTTAATGTCAATGGCTTAACGGTCCCTATGAAAATATTGAACCAAAAATATGCATTTCAAACTGTTAAGGTTGCACAGAGAATGCGCAAAATTCGCAATCGAAAAAAGCAGTTTTTTCCACACCGTATGTCAGATCTTCATAAAAATCAATCAGCAGTACTGTAAAAACATTCTACATACGCTGATTGATGTTTATAAAGATCTGACATACGGTGTGGAAAAAAACTGCTTTTTTCGTTTGCGAATTTTGCGCTTTCTCTGTGCAACCTTAACAGAATTGTTCTATTCGTGTTTCAAATTATGTAAAACTTTTAACAAATCAGTCGAACTGATCTAAATCTGTTTCAAAATAGTAGGGTAAATGGTATTGAGTGGGACTATACAATATACATCAGAAGCTGATCAAGACTGGAACTATTTGAAAAGTATGCGAACGGCATATTAAAATGAATTAAGACTCCAAAAACATTCTAACGGCAACCATCGTTATTGTTGGCAGACTAGCAGTGGACTACGACATACTACTAGTGTAATTTGATTTCGGGCCGCGAGGCAAATTTCGCAAAATTGATCGATATAACCAACAGATAGATTTCAACGGTTTAGAAACGCGCATCGTTTTGATAACAACATTTTGCAATACACTGCAAGTCGCACAAGCCTTGGCGAGCTGTGGTTTTTGATCGGGAGCCTCTATCCTGTAGCATTGATCGGAGTAAATCCTGATTTTTTCATTAGCTCGGCTTTGCTTAGATATCTTTGAGTTGTTTTTTGTTTCTTATGATACCTTATAGCGATGGAAAAATTAGTGCTCGTGATTTGATGTCAGTAAACCGTCATGGTTTGACATTTCAGGGACCGTGAGTTACGTATTGGCAAATCCATAATGAACCAAAAAATAATCGTTAAAGGCAAGGCCCTGGTACTATAATCCAAATATGATGAGTATGTATGATGAACTACTTTATTGACACTGTCAAAGGCGGTCGTCATGTAAAGAACTTTATAAATGTTTGTTTCTTCTGACTCAGCCAAGGTTCAGAGCCAATACCTAGGGTCCGAAGGAATGAGCGATGTCGATGCGATTTTTTTCAAAATCGATTTTTTCAGCTTGAAAAATCGATTTTTTACATCCGATTTCTTCAGTTCGATGTTTGACAACATCGATTTTATTGATTCAATAAAAACAATTCAGTGCAATCGATTTTTCTTTCAAAATTTCTATCCAGCTTTTTACGTGTCATAATAATGGCGGTCTAAATTGTTCAGTTCATAATACGTTTAATGGCCCTTTTTTGACAATAACCTTTACGTCAACCGCCCAGTGAGATTAATGTGGTTTTCGTTTGAGGCGAAACTGAGTCAGTTCCTAACCCCAACTGCTGTCAAAATGTATGAACTGACAGCGGTTTGGATTAGAACCTGACTCAGTTTCAGGTTCAAGCGAAATCGCCATAAGTCATCCTATGATAGACCAATGTGTTGGATGTTTTATTCAATGAACGCCCGACATCTTTAACTGGGCGTTGCTGTCAAGCTGGCGTAAACGATTATTGTCAAAAAAGGGCAATTAAACGTATTACGAACTGAACAATCTAGACCGCCATTATAGCACGTAAAAAGCTGGATTGACAAAATCGATTTTACCTTGAAAAATCCATTTCTTGTACCGCGTTATAAAATTGTCAGCGAAAATCCCCTAGCTAGGTATTTTTTTACATAGAATATGTATGCAAAGGTTGAAGGAAATCAATAGTTTTTGAATGGCAGGTAACACCGCAAGCAAACCATGTTTTTTCAGAGACGTTCTACAAAAATCGTCGTCACCGAGTAGTTTGTCTATATTTTTGCATAGAAAAATTACAGAATGTTATTGCAATGATACACTATAATGTACAAAAGTTTTGATCAATTCGCTTCATCCAAAGTTCTAAAAAAATTTGCAAAAAAAGTATTTTTTGTTCACGTAGAAACCCTTACTCCCCCCCTCCCTTAACGAATTATCTATGTATAATTTTTTAGTCCTGCGCAACCACGTCTATTCTTTTCTAATATACATTGGGCCCTCTTCTCACAGTCACGTCACCTAGTGCCTAGAATAAAATTTCCTTCTAGTCACCAAATGACGTGACTGTGAGAATAGGGCCCATTATATTATAACTGTTCCCTGTATTGTGACAATAATTCGCACCGAAATATTTTTGTATAATATGGAATATTTCAGATAAGGTTTTTATTTATGCGGGCACTGACAACAAATCTTTTATGAAGGAATACCCTGTCGACATACCCGCGCACAAAGGTAAGATCAACGGCGTGGTCAGCGATTCAATTGGCAATTCTTGGGCGTTGAACCACTGGGTTGGCTGTTCCCAGTGAGCGAAGTTTGGTGCTTTAAACTTGTATCAGTTCACCTTTGGCTCCTCCTCCTTACCTTACCGTTCAGGCTAGAGCCTTGTTGTCTCTTGCTGTATGCAGAAACCGTCTCCACTCCACTCGATTCATTGCTGCTTGTTGCCAGCCTCGCAGTATTCGAAGGGTCCGCAGGTCGACCTCTATCTGGTCGATCCACCGTGCTCTCAAGAACCATCTTCACCGGGTCGTCGTCTGACATTCTTACGACGTGTCCAGCCCACCGCAAACGTCCTATTTTTGCGGTATGCGCGATGGATGGTTCTTCCAGCAGCTGATGCAACTCATGGTTCATTCGCCTGCGCCACGTTCCGTCTTCTACATGCACGCCACCATAGATGGTACGCAACACCTTTCGTGCGAAAATTCCAAGGCACGTTGGTCCTCCACGAGCATAGTGCAGATCTCGTGGCCGTAGAGAACCACCTGTCTAATCAGCGTCTTGTAGATAATCAACTTCGTGCGGCGACAAATTTTGTTCGACCGGAGCGTCCTCCGGAGTCAAAAGTAGGCACGATTTCCTGCCAAGATCTGTCTCTGAATTTCTCTGGTGGTATTATTGTCGACGATTACCAGTCAGTCCAAATACACGAATTCGTCGACCATCTCGATTTCGTCACCGTCAATCCGAACTCGGGATGGGAGGTTCACATTGTCGTCTCTAGAACCTCTTTCTGTCATGTATTTTGTCTTCGCAACGCTGATGGAAAGTCCAATCCTGCTGGCTTCAGCTTTCAGTCTGATGTACGTTTCCGACATCACCTCAAAGTTCCGTGCTATTATGTCAATGTCGTCGGCGAAGCCAAGAAGCTGGACGGACTTCCTGAAGATCGTGCCACTCGTATCTATCTCCGCTCTCCTTATTACACCTTCTAACGCAACGTTGAACAGCAGGCACGATAGACCATCACCTTGCCGTAACCCTCTTCGAGATTCAAAGTGACTCGAGAGTGTCCCTGATACTCGAAAAACGCACATCACCCGATTCATCGTTGTTTTGACTAATCGTGTTAGCTTATCCGGACAACCCTACTCGTGCATTATCAGCCATAGCTGATCTCGATCGATTGTGTCACGTTGTATTCGCGGCACTTCTGCAGAACCTGCCGAATCGCGAATATTTGGTCCGTGGTGGTGCAGGAACCCATGAATGCCGCTTGGTAGGACCCCACGAACCCCCTTGCAAATGGTAACAATCGGCAGCAAAGAATTTGGGGAGGACCTTGTGGGCGGCGTGAAGTAGTGTGATCGTGCGGTAGTTGCACCAATCCAACTTGTCACGCTTTTTGATGATTGTGCAAACGACACCCTCCATCCCCTCCTCAGAAAGAATCTCCTCCCCCCAAATTTTGGCGATTACCCAGTGCAGCGCTTTAGCCAGTGCTTCACCACCGTATTTTAATAACTCGCTGGGTAGTTGATCTACACCGGCAGCTTTGTTGTTTTTCAGCCGACCGATCTCCTCCTTGACTTTTTGGAGATCAGGGGCCGGCAGTCTATCGTCTTCTGCGCGTGCTCCAAGACCCGTTACCGCCTTCGTCCTCTGCAGCTTCACCGTAGAGGTGCTCGTCACCTCTCACTCGTTCGTAAGAAGGTTGCCGTCTAAGTCCCTGCACATCTCGGCATGCGAACGTAGCCTTTGCGCGAACTGTTCAGCTCGAGGTTCTCGCTTCTCGTAAAACTTCCGTGTCATTTAAGCGGTACAGTTGTTCCATCGCTTCGCGATCTCGTTCCTTCTGTTGGCACTTCTTTCTCCGGAGGACCGAGGTTTGCCTGTTCCGTGCTTGTTTGTATCGTTCCACATTCTGTCTCGTTCCGTGCTGCAAAATCCTTGCCCGTGCTGCATTCTTCTCCTCTATTAAGGTTGGACAGCGAAAGGGTAAAATTCGCAAACGAAAAAAGCAGTTTTTTTCCACACCGTATGTCAGATCTTCATAAAAATCAATCAGCAGTACTGTGACAACATTCTACATACGCTGATTGATTTTTATGAAGATCTGACATACGGTGTGGAAAAAAAACTGCTTTTTTCGTTTACGAATTTTGCGCATTCTCTGTCCAACCTTAACTGCTTACATTCGTCATCGAACCAGTCGTTTCCTCGATCCGGAATCGCTGTACCTAGTGCCGCTAGCAGTACTTCCTATGGCGGAACGGATCTCCCTCCAGCCATCTTGAGGAGTAGCGGCGCCCAGCTGTTCTTCCGTGGGCAGTGTTGCTTCCAGCTGCTGTGCGTAATCTTGGGCAACCCCGGCGTCCCGAAATTGCGCGATGTTGGGCCTTGGCGTCCGACCACGACGAGTGTTATACACCGTCGAGGGTTTTGAGCGCATGCATACTGCAACTAGGTAATGGTCCGAATCTATATGCGCACTGTGGTACACGCCACCGAAAAACTACCTAAAATTGAGCTTTTTTGACTCAATCTCGTGGTATCGTACAGGAAGGTAAAATTAGGTGAACCGTGTTGAAGGTAGTTTCCATTCGACTACGGCAAAAATCATAACTCAACCTTGAGTTTTATTTACTTAAATTTAAGTTGAATTTACCTAATTTTGAGTATACCCCAAACAACTCAAAAGTACCTTATTGCATGGAAGACTTCGATTGAGACGAATCTCTATTTTTGTTTTTGACAACACTAATCAGTGCGAAAACGACACACGACTCAAAAGTACCTAAATTTAAGTTAAAAGAACTCATTCTGTAGGTTGTTTTATTTTGGCGTGTAGGTACGAACGTTGGTGATATCACCCACATTCTGCTCAGGCTTGATGGCTAATGAAATTTTGATTTCGTCCGCCATGGCTAGTAAACGGCGGGTGAACATCGTAATAGCGCAGCCCGCTTTTAGGACTTGTATTTTTTAGTCGACGGCTGACACTTAGCCGATTTCGCGATTTTTTCGGGACTTGTGTTTTTTTTAGACTTAGTTTTTTTTTAAATTGTGTTGTTTATATTTATTTTTTTTACGGTCCGGTTTGATCGCTGGCGAAATGAAAATCGGAATTAACGGTAATCTACTGAAGATGGACAGCAGTGAATTTCGGTATCGTTCTCGGGGGAGGGCTAGTGTAAGTGATTTACGGCTCGAAGCAAATCTCCGCAATCAAAAGTGATTTCAAAACGAAAAGTTGCTGTTGTGCAAAATAGTGATTTCGAGGATAGAAGACTAACTTTACAAAATGGTAGCAGCGGATATTAATGTCGTCGTCAAATTCTTCTGTATGAATATACTTGTTTCTTTCAAAGGTGAGCGAAGTATTATATTGATAGTAGAGTAACTAGTAGAGCCAAGATTATTCAGATGTTGATTCGGCGAAGAAATTTAATTGTGGACTGCATGTTGAAAAAAAGCAGTCAGTAACTACTTGCTAGTTCACGGAGTGCTGCAAACTAAATTGTATTCACTGATTATTGCATTCGATTGTCATTTGCTTTGCTCTCAAATATTCACCTTGGGGATTTGTGATCTAGTACTCGGAGGGGGGACTGTTCCACCGTGGTACTTCGTATATTAGCAAGCGATTTTTTTTTCGCTGGCCGCTGTGGTAAGAAAGTCCTTAGTTGTTCCGCCAATCCTCGCTGGAGGTGCTGCACTATGTATTGTGAAAATTTCTCGTTTCACGCCTTTTTTGTCCGGTGAGTAATATTGCATAGAAAGTGCTAGGTTTGTTCGGTAATTGTCTAGTTTAGAGACTTTAGTGAAAGAGGTCCAATTTTAATGAGGTTTTATGCCAACAGAATGTATTTCAATCTAAATAAACCGAATCCGAGAGCGGAAATGTGACATTTTCAACCATAGTTAAAACTGAAAAAAATAAGTTGTGCTTATTAACAGTCTTAACAATAACAGTTCTTTAACAAGTGAGCTTACACAGCGGAGCGAGTGTGATGCGGCCTGGCCGCATATCCGTGGCATATCCGAAGCGGCGCAAAGCCGCTGAGGGTCCGGCGGACAACCTGTGATGGCGTAACCGCATTAGTCAGTCTTCGGTTGTCTAATGTGGCTACCCCACATCGTTTTCTGGTGTATTATCCGACTTCGCTGCCGCTCAGTCGGCTTTAAACCAGCTATAGCCCCAATGCTTGAGTAATCCGGGGTCAAACGAGAGGATCACAGGTTTGCTTGCAAATTCCAGCAACGGGTTAATCAATTCTTCGTCCGTCGGATTCTCAGCGGCTTTGCGCCTCTTCGGATCCTTCGCCTCGGGTATGCGGCCACGCCACATCACACTAGCTCCGTTTTATAAGCTCACTTGTTTAAGCACTGTCATTGATATGAGTGTTATTAATCACAACGTATTATTATGAAGTAGACTTCCTTAAATTCCTCACTAATTCTGCTCAAATGGGCACATAGATTCAAACAAAACAAAAAATAAAACTCGACAAAAAAATTTAAGAATCTTAAAATTTGTGAATTTTAAAATTAATAAATTTAAAAATTTGGAAATAATAAGATTCATAAACTTAAAAATATGAGCATCTAAAAATTTAACGATTCAAAAGTTTTGAGATTGGAAAATTTATTAATTTGAAAACCTAAAAGTTAAGAGATGCGAAAATTTGAGAATTTGAAAAATTTATAGATTTAGAAATTTAAAAACTTAGGAATTCAAAAATTTGGGAATTCAAAAATTTAAAAAATTGGAATGTAAAAATTTAACCACTCAAAACTTTTGAAATTCAAATATTTAAAAATTTATAAGCTTAGAAATTAAAAATTTTAATTCTTTGAAATTTTAGAATTTGAAGGTTTAAAATTTCAAAAACAAAGATTAAAAAGTTAAGAAAAATCAAAATTAAAAAGAATTTGAGGATCAAAACATGAAAAATACATGAATTTAAAAATTTTCCCTCTCAAAAACATTTAAAAGCGCGAATTTCAAAAATATAAAAATTTTAAATTTTGAAAATTTAAGGACATTTTCAAATTTAAAAGTTCAAGAATCTATAAATTTAAATATTAGAAAATTTAAAAATTGAGAAACCCTAAAATTTAAAAACTTCAAAAATTTAAATTAAATTAATTAAATTTAAAAATTTTGTAATATTTCAAAATTTAAAAATTCATTGAGTTGAAAATTTAAAGGTCTAAGAATTTAAAAATTTAAATATTAAATAATTTAAAAACAAAAATTTAAGAAATTTGGAAATCAATTTCTTTTAAATTTAAAGACATAGGGGGAACTGGGCCAATTCGGACCTAGTAAGGGTTTATGAGCTATAGAACTGGGACGTGTCAACCGATTCACAAATAAATATTTTTTTTCCTGAAAGCCTGATCAATTGTGCACATTTTTTCTAAGGCCACTTTTTCCGATCTTTTACCGTATTGTGTATGAACGGTTATGCGCAAAAGTACATGAAAGGTCCGAATTACCCCAACCCTGTTCCAATTGAGACCACTCCTTTCTTATCATTGTTTTGCAATAGAAATGAAATCCTATTTCGGTCTAAGTTATTCCTATTTGATTTTCACTAAATTTCGAATTGTAAAAAGAAATGTTCTCTTTGATATATAAAACTTTGTAATGAATATACAATAAAAAGTAAGCGCTGGGCCAAATTACCTAAAAATAGGTATAACGTCAAAATCTGTCAATCGATTTGAGAAAACTTATGTTTTCTTAAAAGCTCGACCGACTGCGCACACTTTCCTCTCAATGGGTTTTACGCGATCGCGCATCGTATATTCGGCAAAAGGTCCGAATTGGACCAACCCATATTCTATTAGTCACATACCGATTAAACGAAAACAGTTGATAGTCTCGCCCAAAACAAGATATTAAATAAAAGATATTATCCGGCAGATCCAAAATCACGATAATGCATTTGACTTAATTTATTATTGTTGCCAACAAAAATCTTGTTTTTTGGCTTACACATTTTTCAAAAAAAGTGCTCTAAAACAACATTTGCCCCTAGCACACGCACACGAAAACTGAGATCCGCAAAATTTCGTGACATAAAACAGAGCTACATGACAGCCACGAAAATGATATATACGCTTTTCATAATATTACCATAGCTGAGAAACAGCTGGGGGTCCGAATTGGCCAGCAGTCCGAATTGGGCCACTGCCCCCTAAATATTTAAAAAAAATCAAATTAGGAATTTAAAAATTAAAAATTCATAAATTTCAATATTTAAAATTTCAATAATTTTAGAAACAAAAAATTCAAAAAAAATTAAATTTTTAAGCTTTAAAATATAAACATTTAAAAAAAATTAAGATTTAAAAGTTTAAAAGTTCAAAAAAAAAATGAAAATTTAAGCTTTTAAAAATTTGTGAGCATATAAAAAATTAAGAATTTAAAAATTTAAGAAAAAATTTAAAAATTCATAGATTTGAAAATATGAAAATGTAACGAATTTTTGAATCCATCACTTAAATTTTTTTTGAGTATTTAAATTTTTAAAAGCTTTAAATTTTTTAATTGCAGAGTTTTTGAATTTTTGATATATTCAATTTCTGATATTTCGAGCTTTTTTTGATCCGTTGAATTTTGGAGATTTTCTATTTGTTTGCGTATTTTTGAATATTTGTATTTAGAGTTTTTGAATTTTAATGTAGAATACATTTAAGCTTTCAATATAGGGGTCCCGTTTCAAAATATCGGCTGCGGCGCCGCGTCAGATTTTGAACGTTAATAACTTTTATCATACTTAACAGAATGATTTGATTTTTAGGCCAATTTGTTGAAAATACGTTCCTCTATGCTGTATTAAAATTTGAAGTATGTATAACATGCATTAATAACAAAAAAATGTGTTTTGAAAAATCTTTCGAAAACGACTCGGAAAAGTGAAAATTTTCAGCCCATCCCGCACACAGCCGTCACTTTGGTAGACCAACCGAACAATAAAATAATGAAAAGTTTATATATAGGTCCACTACATGTTTGTTTCTATGATTATTCGCATTGGGTTGCTTGACGAGAGCAGTTGGTGGGGGAAAGACGGCATATTCCTTTGGTTAGGCCATTAGAAGCCGGACGGAAAGGAAAGGCTCATGCACGGCACGAGAACGAGCGAGAAAGCGATAGTAGTGCATATTAGCGCGATTATAAAAATATCTGTCGGTCGGTTTTTCTCATCATTCGTATTCGTTCAAGTTCAAGCACTAGCAAGCAGCCAGTCCGCCGAAGGAAAGCAGTTGGCGATGACGACGGTCGGAAAAAGTGCCCCAGCTACTGGTGACTCATCACAACCCGATCAGGAACTGTCGCCCTGCAAGAATTTCGCCCCAACTAAAGGGCAACAGAGAAACTAATCTGTGTTCTAATAAGAGTTAAACTGGCTCACCGTGTCCGCGGGGAGTGCGTCTGAATTATGCTCCCGCAATAAAACAATAAACGGTTCTTTACAGGACCAATTAATTGTGTTCTAATAAGTGTTAAACTGAAATTTACATTTTATGGTGTATAACAAATAATTTTCAGAAAGCTATATAAGAAATACGATGTGTGGAAAGAAAGAAAGAGAATTTAAATTATCCTCTCTCGCTCGTTTTCGTGCACTGCATTTCCATTCCTTTCTGCTGCTAATACCATCATAACGAAAACGAATGTGCGTATTCTCCCGCCATGGCCAGTGTTGCCACAATTGCATGTCGCTATTACAATTTGAATTATTTTATTGAACTATTTGGCAGCTTCCGTTGATTAACTACATAAATCGATTTGTTTGTGCAGCTCCTTGCTAGTAGCAAACTAAATATCCTTTATCAGCGCTAACAAATAACACAAAAGAATTTAAATTTGTGAAAATCTTTTCCTTCCTTCTTTTCAAATCTGCAACATTCTTTGAAAATATTGTTGGAATGTTGTTATTGAAAAACTGAACATGCAAGTTTGCTAGCACTGGCCACTAGATTGAATGCGATGGAAAGACAGAATATTCGTTTTGGTTATGCTAGTATTGGTAGCCGAACGGAAAGGAAAGGCACAAGAATGGCACGAAAACGAGCGAGAGAGCGATAGTAGTGCTTTCTCGTGTGTTCATATATGAATATTGGTCGGTCGGTTTTTCGCATCATTCGTATTCGTTCAAGCGCTAGCAAGCTGCCAGTCCACCGAAGGAAAGCAGTTGGCGATGACGACGGTCGGAAAAAGTGCCCCAGCTACTGGTGACTCATCGCAACCCGATCAGGAACTGTCGCCCTGCAAGAATTTCGCCCCAACTAAAGGGCAACAGAGAAACTAATCTGCGTTCTAATAAGAGTTAAACTGGCTCACCGTGTCCGCGGGGAGTGCGTCTGAATTATGCTCCCGCAATAAAACAATAAACGGTTCTTTACAGGACCAATTAATTGTGTTCTAATAAGAGTTAAACTGAAATTTACATTTTATGGTGTATAACAAATAATTTTCAGAAAGCTATATAAGAAATACGATGTGTGGAAAGAAAGAAAGAGAATTTAAATTATCCTCTCTCGCTCGTTTTCGTGCACTGCTTTTCCATTCCTTTCTGCTGCTAATACTATCATAACAAACGAATGTGGGTGTTCCCCCACCATCCCATGGCCAGTATCACCGCTAACAAATAAGACAAAAGAATTTAAATTTGTGAAAATCTTTTCCTTCCTTCTTTTCAAATCTGCAACATTCTTTGAAAATATTGTTGGAATGTTGTTATTGAAAAACTGAACATACAAGTTTGCTAGCACTGGCCACTAGATTGAAGGCGATGGAAAGACAGAATATTCGTTTTGGTTATGCTAGTATTGGTAGCCGAACGGAAAGGAAAGGCACAGGAATGGCACGAAAACGAGCGAGAGAGTGATAGTAGTGCTTTCTCGTGTTTTCATATATGAATATTGGTCGGTCGGTTTTTAATGTAGAATACATTTAAGGTTTCAATATAGGGGTCCCGTTTCAAAATATCGGCTGCGGCGCCGCGTCAGATTTTGAACGTTAATAACTTTTATCATACTTAACAGAATGATTTGATTTTTAGACCAATTTGTTGCAAATATGTTCCTCTATGCTGTATTAAAATTTGAAGTATGTATAACATGTACTAATAACAAAAAAAATGTGATTTGAAAAATCTTTCGAAAACGACACGGAAAAGTGAAAATTTTCAGCCCATCCCGCACAGAGCCGTCGTTATGGTAGACCAACCGAACAATAAAATAATGAAAAGTTTATATATAGGTCCATTACATGTTTGTTCGTATGGTTATTCGCATTGGGTTGCTTGACGAGAGCACTTGGTGGGGGAAAGACGGCATATTCCTTTGGTTAGGCCATTAGAAGCCGGACGGAAAGGAAAGGCTCATGCACGGCACGAGAACGAGCGAGAAAGCGATAGTAGTGCATATAAGCGCGATTATATAAATATCTGTCGGTCGGTTTTTCTCACCATTCGTATTCGTTCAAGCACTAGCAAGCAGCCAGTCCACCGAAGAAAAGCAGTCGGCGATGACGACGGCGGAAAAAGTGCCCCAGCTACTGGTGACTCATCGCAACCCGATCAGGAACTGTCGCCCTGCAAGAATTTCGCCCCAACTAAAGGGCAACAGAGTAGGCTATCGTTCCAGCGTCTGGGTCGTGAGATTGTGCAGGACTGCAAAGTCGAGCTACGCTTACAAAGCTCAGTCGTAATGATGCCCCGAGAAGCCAACGATGCCTACTTGGTCGGTTTGTTCGAGAATGCAAAATAGTGCTTTCTAGCTCACCGTGTCCGCGGGGAGTGCGTCTGAATTATGCTCCCGCAATAAAACAATAAACGGTTCTTTACAGGACCAATTAATTGTGTTCTAATAAGAGTTAAACTGAAATTTACATTTTATGGTGTATAACAAATAATTTTCAGAAAGCAATATAAGAAATACGATGTGTGGAAAGAAAGAAAGAGAATTTAAATTATCCTCTCGCTCGTTGTCGTGCACTGCTTTTCCATTCCTTTCTGCTGCTACTACCATCATAACTAAAACGAATGTGCGTGTTCCCCCACCATCTCATGACCAGTGTTGCCACAATTGCATGTCGCTATTACAATTTGAATTATTTTATTGATCCTCTCTAGTATTGATAAAATATAGAACGTGCAAAGTACACTAGTCGCATGCTTTTATTCGAACTTTTTGGCAGCCTCCGTTGATTAACTGCATAAATCGATTTGTTTGTGCAGCTCCTTGCTAGTAGCAAACTAAATAGCCTTTATCAGCGCTAACAAATAACACGAAAGAATTTAAATTTGTGAAAATCTTTTCCTTCCTTCTTTTCAAATCTGCAACATTCTTTGAAAATATTGTTTGAATGTTGTTATTGAAAAACTGAACATGCAAGTTTGCTAGCATTGGCCACTAGATGGCGATGGAAAGACAGAATATTCGTTTTGGTTATGCTAGTATTGGTAGCCGAACGGAAAGGAAAGGCGCAGGAATGGCACGAAAACGAGCGAGAGAGCGATAGTAGTGCTTTCTCGTATATGAATATTGGTCGTTCGGTTTTTCTCATCATTCGTATTCGTTCAAGCACTAGCAAGCAGCCAGTCCACCGAAGGAAAGCAGTTGACAATAGCGACGGACGGAAAAAGTGCCCCAGCTACTGGTGACTCATCGGAACTGTCGCCCTGCAAGAATTTCGCCCCAACTAAAGGGCAACAGAGTAGGCTATCGTTCCAGCGTCTGGGTCGTGAGATTGTGCAGGACTGCAAAGTCGAGCTACGCTTACAAAGCTCAGTCGTAATGATGCCCCGAGAAGCCAACGATGCCTACTTGGTCGGTTTGTTCGAGAATGCAAAATAGTGCTTTCTAGCTCACCGTGTCCGCGGGGAGTGCGTCTGAATTATGCTCCCGCAATAAAACAATAAACGGTTCTTTACAGGACCAATTAATTGTGTTCTAATAAGAGTTAAACTGAAATTTACATTTTATGGTGTATAACAAATAATTTTCAGAAAGCAATATAAGAAATACGATGTGTGGAAAGAAAGAAAGAGAATTTAAATTATCTTCTCTCGCTCGTTTTCGTGCACTGCTTTTCCATTCCTTTCTGCTGCTACTACCATCATAACTAAAACGAATGTGCGTGTTCCCCCACCATCTCATGGCCAGTGTTGCCACAATTGCATGTCGCTATAACAATTTGAATTATTTTATTGATCCTCTCTAGTATTGATAAAATATAGAACATGCAAAGTACACTAGTCGCATGCTTTTATTCGAACTTTTTGGCAGCCTCCGTTGATTAACTGCATAAATCGATTTGTTTGTGCAGCTCCTTGCTAGTAGCAAACTAAATAGCCTTTATCAGCGCTAACAAATAAAACAAAAGAATTTAAATTTGTGAAAATCTTCTCTTTCCTTCTTTTCAAATCTGCAACATTCTTTGAAAATATTGTTGGAATGTTGTTATTGAAAAACTGAACATGCAAGTTTGCTAGCACTGGCCACTAGATTGAAGGCGATGGAAAGACAGAATATTCGTTTTGGTTATGCTAGTATTGGTAGCCGAACGGAAAGGAAAGGCACAGGAATGGCACGAAAACGAGCGGGAGAGCGATAGTAGTGCTTTCTTGTGTTTTCATATATGAATATTGGTCGGTCGGTTTTTCTCATCATTCGTATTCGTTCAAGCACTAGCAAGCAGCCAGTCCACCGGAGGAAAGCAGTTGGCGATGATGACGGTCCGCAAAAGTGCCCCAGCTACTGGTGGCCCATCGCAACCAACTACCGATCAGGAACTGTCGCCATGCTAGTATTTCGCCCCAACTAAAGGGCAACGGAGCAACTAATCCGCTGGCTAACATTCCAGCGTCTGGTTCGTAAGGTTGTGTATTACTTCAAAGTCGAGCTACGCTTACAAAACTCAGCCGTAATGAAGCCACTGATGCCTACTTGGTCGGTTTGTGGGAGTGGGCGTAAATTACAATAAAAGCAACGGTTCTTTTCAGGACCAATCAATTGTGTTCTAGTGAGAGTTAAACTGAAACGTTTATTTTAAGGTGTGTAGCAAATTTTCAACAAGCAACATAATACGTTGGGTGGAAAGAAGTAGCTTGCACACGGAACAAAAATTTAAATTATCCTCTCGCTCGTTTCGTGCACTGCTTTTCCATTCCTTTCTACTGTTATTATCAGTATTACCAAAACGAATGTGTTGTTGCATGTGTTTAAGAGAAACGTTGAAGTCGCATGCTTCTATTCAAGCTTTTTGGCAGCCCCCGTGAACTAACTGCATTAAATGATTTTTTGTGCAGCTCCGTGCTAGTAGCAAACAAAATGGCCCTACCAGTGTCTGATTCGTGAGATTGTGCAGGATTTCAAAGTCGAGCTAAGCTTATAAAGTTCAGCCGTAATGGTACCCGAAGAAGCCAGTCTTGTCGTTTTGTTCGAGGCTACAAAACAGTTCGCCAGGCACGTAACTATCATGCCAAAAATATCCAACGATCCAGCGCATCACCATCAACACCAACGCCGATACCAAAGGTTCTTTTCAGAACCACCATTATTACCATAGAGAATTATTTGAAAATTTCCCATTCAAACGTGATTCTGTTGAATATTATTAGATTTAAATTAACGTCTCGAATTGAAATAACGACGCTCCGGTTATGTGACAGACATTACCCACCCATCTTTGACCACGACACCCCATTTCAATATTTCTGAATGAACAGAAGGTCGAGTTTGGAAAGTTTGTAACTTTCATTGTACTTAACCAAATTACACAATGTTCGCACTAATGATTCAGAAATATGATCAGGAATCTTCTGTTAGATTTGTAAGTATGTATAATTTACATGAATAAAGAAAAATTGATTTTCAGGAATCAATTATTATCTGTTCTTCCATTGGCCAGTACTACGCGACTTCCTCATGCTAACAATTAATTTCATCGTTAGCCATCTCCCTCACCAAGGCCAACAACGCCAACAAAACCGGTCCTTTTCAGGACCACCATCATTTTTGTAAAGAATAATTTGAAATATTCCTCGCCCAAATCACCTTTTGTCCGAAAATTCCAATGAGTATCAACATATTTGAAGAACGTGTTCCTTATGTATTCTACATCTCTCCGGTTATGTCGCAGACATTACCCACCCATCTTTTTATATTTCGAATATGCGCACACGGTCGGACTGAACTGGCTTTGCACCAGTGATTGAGTTTTGTTCTTGGTAGTCAACCCAAAAGTAATGCCATCTGATCAGAATAAAGCACTAATCGGTTTTTATTGTTATCACTCAGCAACCCGAAAAATGGTTTTCAGCGAAAACCTGTTTTCATCCAGTGCAGAAACTAGCCGTTATTGTAATCGATTAATGCCAAGAGGAAGAGATAATCGATTAATTGAAACAATCGATTAGTTTAAAAGTATATCGGAAAGCATGGTGTTATACTTGGTTTTCGAATTTCATTATAGTGAAAATTGTAACATGGGAGCAACAGAGCAAACTCAAACGTGTCGTAGCATGTTTCTAGTAATGATTAGATAGTCTCCAGCCCTGTAATGAGTCGATAGTTTTGATAGATTCAAATTTATTCGCGAATTATTTTGCACGCTCTTGAGACAAGCTATATTTTTAATGTCACCGTGGTCGTGTGTACACAACCCTTTAATTTTTTTCTCTCCTTATATTTTTGTATTCTGTATTTTTGCATTCCTGCATTTTTGTAATATTGTATTTTTGTGCACATGTATTTTTGTGTTTCAATATTTTTGTATTTTGGTATTGTTGTGTTTTTATATTTTTATGGTTTGTTGAATTTTTGCATTTTTGAATTTTTGTGTTTTAGTATTCTTGTATTTTTATATTTTTCTATCCTTGTTTTTTTGTGTTGTATTTTGTATCTTTGAATTTTCGTATTTGTAGTTTTGTATTTGTATATATTTATATTTTTGTATTTTTTCGTTTTGTTTTTCATTTCTGTATTTGGGTATTTTTGTATTCTTGGATTTTTTGCGTTTTTGTATTTTCATATTTTCGTCTTTTTGAATTTTTGTGCTCTTGTATTTGTGTGTTTGAGTATTTTTGTATTCTGGTATTTTTGATTGCAATAATTTGTATTTTTGTATATTTGTTTTTCCTTTTTTTATACTTTTGTGGTTTTGTATTTTGTATTTTGTGATTTAGTATTTTTATGTTATTGTGGTTTTGTATTTTTGTATTTTTGTGATTTTGTTTTTTTGTATTTATTGTATTATTGCATTTTTGTATTTTTGTATCCCGGTATTTTTTTATTTTTGTGTTTATGAATTCTTGTGTTTTTGAAATTTTTGTATTTTTATAGTCTTGAATTTTTGTGTTTTTTGTCTTTATTTCTGTATTTTTAGAATTTTAGTATTTCTGTGTTTTAGTATTTTTGCATTCTTGTGTTGTTGAACTTCTTTATTTTTGTACGTCGCGTTTTTTTATTTTGTATTATTGTACTGTTGAATTCATGAAATTTGAATTTTTAAACTTTAGAATTTTTCAATCTCAGATTTTTTAAATTTTCGAATTTCTTAATCTTTGAACGTTAGAATTCTTGAATGGTTGAATTTTCGAATTATTGAAGTTTTGGTAATTGAAATATTCGAATTTATGAATTTTTTAATTTCTGAATATTTGGTATTTTGATCTCTTGAATTTTTAATTTATTGATCCTTTGAATTTTTGCATTTATATATATTTGTATTTTTCATTGTTGTATTTTTGTATTTTCGCGTTTGTGAATTTTTGTATTATTGTTGTGTTGAATTGCTGAAATTTTTAATTTCAATTTTTTTCATATTTGAATTTGAATTTCTGAATCATAGAATTTTTGAATTCTTTGCTCTTCGAATTTTTAAATTTTTTAATGATTGAATATTGGAATTATTGAATTTTCAAATTTTTGTTTTTTTTAATCATTGATTTTTTGAGTTTTTGAATTTCTGAATCTTTGAATCTCCGAAACTCTGAACTTTTATTTTTTTTTTAATTTTTGAATTTTTAAATCTTTGATTTTTTTAATTTTTGAATTTTAAAATTCCTCAATTTTTGATATCTTCAATTTTTGATCTTTTGGATTTGAGAATTTTTGTATTTTTAGACCTGTTGATTTTTTTTTTGCATTTTTAGTGCCTTTGAACTACTGAATTTGTAATACTTGAATTGGGGAATGCTAGTATTTTTTCAATTTTTTCCTTCTCGGATTTTTAAATTTATTAGCTATTGAATTTTTGATTTGTTGAATTATAGATAGAATTCCCTAATCTCAATTTTTTTTTAAGTTTTGATTACAGATATCTTGAATTTGAGATATTTTTAGCAAGTTTTTGAATTCATAAATTTATAAATTTGTGTTACTTCAGTCATTAATTTTCAAAAAAATATAAATTTTGCGCTCTCAAAGTTTAGTATTTCTGATTTTTATAATACATAATTTATCCTGTTTTAGAATTTCGTTCAGTTTTTGAATTTATAGGTTATTGAATTTATCATTCCTCAGTTGTGCTTAATAACACTAGTAACAGTGACATAGTGCTCTGCCAAGTGATGTTATGCAGTAAAGCTAGCGTTGTGCGGCTGGACCACATAGTCGAGGCGAAGGATGCCAAGCGGCACGAAGCCGCTGAGGATCCGCCTGACGAGGTGTTGTCAAACCCGCCGGCGGATGTGCAAAACCAACCTTTGATTCACTTGTTTGTCCGGTTTGTTTATAGAGAACAATTACGCAAAGAGTGAAGTCAGAAAAAAGTCTACCTATCGAGCACAATAGGAATCCGTCTTTGATACCTCTGTAGATATTTTGCTCAATAAGTAGACTTTTTTGGCTTCATTCTCTGTACACTCTTTGCGCACCTTTATACTAAGGCCTTCGGTTTACTCTAATATGTTCAATCAAACCGATTCCGAAACCGGTTCGGAATCTTGAATGAATTCAATATGAATTTCGACTCAGCTCAAATGCAATAACCTATTCTGACTCAGTAGGTTTCGGAATCGGTTGTTGCCTTTCAACTGGATTCCATATTGAATTCATTTAGGATTCCGAATCAAATTGCGAATGGTTTGACCGGGTAGGTTTTATAGCTAATTTTAAGCCGACTGAGCGGTATCGATTTGATCTGCAGTCACTTGGTATCCACAAAACGCACTGTGATTGTGCCTACGCATATTATTTACACAAAATATTAATATACTACAGCGGTAGCAACGTTACATTGCATTTCTGTACACTATTCGACTTCACTGCCGCTTAGTCGGCTTAAAACTAATCATAGCCAGTATGTTTGATTTAACCAGACAAACGATTGGATAACAGATTTGCTTGCACTTCCGACGGATGATTTACTAAAACCTTCTCCAGCGGAAACTTGGCCTCAGCTGTATGGCCACGCTGCATCACACTAACTTTGCTGCATAACACCACTTGGCAGAGCATTGTATCACTGTTACTAGTGTGAATAAGTGCAACTGAGAAATCATACAATTCAATAACTAGTAAATTCAAAAACTGAACATTCAAAAATTCCGAAACAATAAATTATGCAAAATTATTCACACATTACAAAATCCCGAAATACAAAACTTTAAGAACTTTTTTTTAGATTACCTAATATTAAATGTACTTTGTAAAACATTTTTAATTTTTCCTGAATAATATTTCTAAATCGATGAAAGGATTATGATCTGTCTTCAAACGTCAAAGTTTGATGTTTACATACAGTTTATACACGTTTCATCGATTTAGAACAACTTTGAATTATTTATTACTCTATGGGAGGCGGGATGCCCCACCGGAAGGTACCACCCGCCGGCAGGCATGCTGGCGACCGGATGGCGTGCGAACGGCAGGCAAAAGGCATGCGAATGGCGGGGCTAATATTCATAGCAAAGAACGCAGCCATCCGCCTGGTTGTTGCATCTGAGCCTGCATTTCGTTTGCCCGTCACTTGCCAGCATGTATTGAGGCGATTGGTGTTGGCAGGTGGGGCATCCCGCCTCCCGTTAGCCAGCCATCTGCCGTGGTAATGTGGGCAGAGAAGAATCTCCCGTCGATTAGAACGTGATCGATTTGGTTTTCGGTTCGTTGTTCAGATGATTTCCATTTGGCTTTGTGGATATCTTTGCGGGACTACCATGGCAGGACCGCTTCCCGTATAATTGTAATTTGTGATTTTATTGAGCACGATAACCTGTTAGTGTTGACTTTGCTTCTGCAAAGATCATCTGGCTGTTTGTATTCTGCGTCATGCATTGCCGTATAGCACGCAAGGCAAGCGAATGGGCCATTGCAGGAATAAGGCACGGTGTGACATTCAGAGGTTCATGAGGATGACTCTTGCATTGGAAATGCTTAAAAATGTGTGTATTGTGGGGAAAGTCCACATCATTTGTTACCATAGCCCGTGTATAAACAGCGCCCGAGTAATTTCAAGCGTTTCCTTAAAAACGCTTTGAGCACTCTTTTGCAGGAAAGTAAAAAAAAGCTCGCCACTCACCGTGACTACGCATTAGTCACGCTTAGCTCAGGAAAAGACGCTGCCTTGATGTGAGACAACTTTGTTTGCTTCTAAAAGCAATAGTCAGACGAGAGTCCATCTATAAGGGCCCCTTACACGAGGCGCTAGGAACGTCATTACTGAGCAGTAATGCCACTTTTAATGAACGTGTAAGGTGAGTAATGACGGAATTTCCATACAATTCCGGTCATGTCATTACTTAGTAATGACACTTTTATTGCGCGTGTAAGGGTCCCTATAGGCTCAAATCGAAGACTCCATATCAAGAAGACTGATATCTCCTTCCTTCCCCCATACAAACGAGAAGCGACAGAGGTTACACCGCCTCTATTGGAAGAAGGGAGGAAGCTTTATGTAAAAATGTATATGTGTGTGTGCATCACTATGGAAAGTACCACCTTTACCCGCAAGTGGCGTTGCTGTTACTGTCTCCGGATTCTGGACAGAGTTGCCAGTCTTCTTGATATGGAGTCTTCGCTCAAATTTTACCTATGAGAATCCGCCTAATATAACAGCTCGAGGAAACTCTAACACAAAGCCGAAACAAACAAATTCCTAGTCTAGGACGTTTGAGATCAAACAAAGAATTTCCAGCGTTTCCAGGAACACCAAAACTTGCATGTGTTATTTCAACCGGATTCAACGTAGTACAGGAATGGTTTGGCCTAGGTTGGGTGCAGGGACCTCTGTGATATTGCGGAACTCTTTCCGGCACCGAGAAGACTTCAATTATCATGGTAAGGCATGGGGTTGTCCTCTCGATGATATACCCTCCGCTTATTTCAATTATAATAATAACATTGAATGGAAGCTATCTGTCTTAATAGGGATGTGGCATTCAACTAAGTCGCTGGAAAAGTATTGCTTTAAAAATTCTCGATGATAATTGGTTTAGCTTACTCCACGATCTTTACTACAGCTTTAAGAAGGTTAACTCTTTTATTATCGTGACATTTTTGTCAATCCGACGCTAGCTTAGTCCTGTCACTAAGTTAGTGTCGGATTCTGATGAGACGAAGTCGAAACGCAAATTCCACAACTGGGAAAACGTTTACGCAACTATATTCAATACAACCTGATTGCTTATTTGTTTCTATCTAATGTAATCATATTTATTTCATAATCTATAAATGTTTCTTCTAAGAATAACTAATACAATTGTCAATATTTCACCAAAATATCCTCAACTGGCTTTCGTTGCAAATCCGGCACGGTGCAATCTTTGGCTGCATAACCTACCGGAAGCAGTACCAGTAATTTCTCATTCACCGGTCTGCCCAAAAGATGCCTTAGAGCGGGGCCACAATTTAGCGGAGTGGTTACAAGCGAATTCAGACCGGCTGCCTGCAGCGCACAAAGTAGTATTCCAGTCGCGATCGATGTGGAAATTTCGTTGTAATAATGCTGCTTTTTGCTACCATCTACCTTAAGTCCGTATGTCTGCTTGAAGATCAGAATTAAACAGGGTGCTTCGGTGAGATATTCCTTAACATGGTTCGTCTTCAGAGGCTTCAAATCAGTGGTCCATTGCTTGGACATGCGCTGCTGATAGTTGATCAGCTCTTCTGCTTCGACGATTTCGCGAATCTTTGCTTTAATTTCGGTGTCGGAGACCAGACAGAAGGTCCATGGTTCGGTGTGGGCACCACTTGGACTGGTACCGGCTGCGTGTACACATTTTTCTACGATGGAAATATCTACAGGGCGTGAGCTGAACTGACGCACGCTGCGTCGGTTGTTGACGATTTTATAGAAACGAAAGGCTGCCTTATGAGGATCGTTGTCCAAAAAGACCGTGGCTCCGGCGAATGGGACATGTTCTTTTTCCTCAAGAACCGGTGTTGGGTCGAACCCTTCAGAGTCGATTTCTGTCGATAAGGGGAATGATTTAGATAATGTATTGTTACTTTAAACTGTGAATGTAGCTAATCAAAAAATCAATAACATTTGATTACTGATAAATTTACTACTATAGGATGTGAACTACTAGTATTAATAATTTATTAAGAATAATATAATAGATAACAAACCTCCCACATATTCTATTCCGTCCAATTTTTCACTGGGCGCGGCTTCTTTCACCTTTTTACCTCCATAAAGATGTTTATCGTACAAGAAAATTATTAGATAAGCCACCACCAGCACAGGAAAAATATACTTCCAGCAACTGATAATCAGTGATCGATCAAAAAGGCGGATTATCTCTTCCACAAAATTCATTTTTCGCTGCAACTATTACGAGTGTTCGAAACGTACTGAATGTGCGTTTTACGAGCACATCATCGCCTGACCCAGAGTAAGATCTAAGCAATAACTGGGAGAGACGCGCTGGAAAACGAAAAGTGCAGGCCTTATCGCTTTCACGATAAGTATTGCAAAACAAGATACAGTGTTATTTTGCAACACCAACCACTTCTAGGTGGTTTACTCAGTCGATTAGTATACTTTATGTGAAACACTTAAACGATACGTTGAACTTATACTTTTTGTATTGCTAACATACTTACACACTGTTCTCGCTGTTGACCTTTGTTCATGAGAACAATTTGCGTATGTATGTACTCAGTAGGTATGAGGTCAAGGTTATTCGAACAATAATTTAATCTTCCGAAAAGCATCTTCGGTATATTTTAGTTAATTCAAAACTCACAACGGTCGTTATTACTAAAGCAAAACATATATGTTACATACAAATACATTGTAACGTGCAAATATCCTCACATGGCAATTTACACCTCAATCTCAACTTTTACTAGAAGTTCCCGCCTTCCTACTTGCCTTCCCCGCGATCTTCTTTTTACGGCCAGCACTTTTACTCTGTTCCTCCTCCTCATCATCCTCATCGTCTGAGCTCTTCAGCAGATCCGCCAGATTGACTCCAACCAACTTGTCGGATTTGGCCTGCGCTTGCGTTAGGAAAAGTTCCTTCAGAAATTTCAGTTCCTTGGTTTGATTTTTAATTTTATCCTCTAGAACTTCATTTTTGACTCGCAGCTCATTGACCGTTTGTTGGGTTTCCTCCGTGCGTTGTTTTGATTTCACCCGACTCCGTTTTACGGCCTACGCGAGAAAAATAATCAATGGGAAAACTGCATGACGAAATAATGTCAATGAAGTTAATCATTTATTGCTACTTACTTGATTGTTTCGGTCGCGCTTCTTTCGATACTCGTCGTCGTCTTCGTCAGTTGTGGGGGCTTTCCGCTTTGGTGGCATCACTTTGAGCCCTGAACTAAGAACGAAGTTAAAGATGACAATTTTTTATATTAGAAAGCTACTGCACGTATTTTATTATGTACCCAATTACTTTTATTTGTAAACAGATTATGTGGAATAAGAACACTATTGGAAAAGAACTGTCAATTAATTCGATCATGAACCGACCAAAGGGCCGAAGACGCAATGATATCGAATCGAGAAAAATAGCTTTGAAAATTCGCTTCAGAAAATTAAATCGTATTTTAACAGTGTTTGCACACTGCTTTTTCAAATGTATTGAAACACTTTAAAACAATACTAGTTTTCGGAAGCATTACTAATATATTTTATATAATAACGTTTTCGTTGATAAAATTGAAAAAAATATATTTCGCCCAGTGTTGTTATGAAATGTTGATTAGGCCATTTTTGAGTCGCCCTCTTATTTTGACCACTCACAATTTCGCCCTGCAGTGTCGCCAGAAAACAAAAACCAAATGTGGGTTTCGCCGTGCTCGCCGGAGGGGAAAATTTGTTATTCTCCCCGGGCGTATCAAGCAGTTGGTTTTTGTTTAGGGCGACTCTGTTTACGGACCTTGTAAACAATGATGCTGTCAATTTCGCCCGTACACACTACCTTAGAAATGCAGAGGCGTAATCCGCCTGGCGGCTTGTTTACAGTTGAAAGTCGGATCCGCCGTTTTGTTTTTTATTGATTTGCATGAAGTGTGAAACATTTAAAAATGAGTTTTTATATTTATTATGAAGTATTTTTACTCCTCTTTAAGATATTACTCATATTTCCGTTTGTGTATATTTGTTATATAGGCCCATTTGTCGGTTCACGATCGAATTGATCGGATGAAAACGGGGGGAGCTTCAAAGGTTAGTTACATATGTTAGCATGTCAGAGAGGATACAAAGAGATACGAATAGTGAAAAACAGCCAACACGGCAACACTCCCTTCACGGTTAAATAAAACAACCTGCAGCATAAGTTCTTTTAACTTACTTTTGAGTTGTGCGTCGCTTTCGCACTTATTAGTGTTGTCAAAAACAAAACGAGAGATTTGACTCAGTCGAGGTCTTCCGTGGAGGAAGGTACTTTTGAGTTGTTTGGGGTATACTCAAAATTAGGTAAATTCAACTTAAATTTGAGTATAAAAAACCTATCAATGAGTTGTAATTTTTGCCGTGGTTAAATGGAAACTACCTTCAACACGGTTACCTAATTTTAAGTTCCCCCACGATACCACGAGATTGAGTCAACGGAACTCAATTTTAGGTAGTTTTTCGTTTCCGTGTTTATTATAAATGAATTTTTCATTCGTAAAGAAGGGGAGCATTTCGCCAACCGCTCTCGTCCCACCCAGTCGCCTTTCCGTTTACTGGGATGCGTAGATCACGCGCCACACGACCAATCAGAATCAGAGGCGACGCGTGGTTCCACCGTCAACCCGTTCAATACCACAAAATCCCTCAAAATCGACGATTCTAACATCGAACGAATAGTACCAACGAAAGATGTTCGGCGGACGGGTTTTTCTGATCGCAGGAGTTGAGCAAAACAAATTTGTTGTCAAAACCCATCGGTGAATTATCAAACAAACATCTTGTGGAATTCAAGAGAGTCCCGCAGAAAAAAACAAAAAAGATATATTACATCCGTATAAGCAACTACTTACTTCGTATTGTAAAAGATTTCTCAACTTAAACAACAACCATATCTAAAGGATATATTGAATGCTCATAAGTCTTGTTATGATTCGAATTAACCTCCAATGTAGAATCTTATTTTTTACACCGAGAATTATTCCATCGTCTGTATAAGATAGGTTGAAACATTTATCAACCTGTTTGAAATCATCTATTAATTCTACCAAACAGGAGAGAAATTTAAATGTTCCATAAGCAATTCCAAAAAATTCATTTTCCTAGCAAAATGTCGTTATAAAGCGGCTTTTAACATTCAGCCCTATTCTGCGCGGCGAGTGAGGTGACTCGCGGCGAGTCACATGAGTCGCGCGATTCTGAGAGGCGAATGCAGTGAGAAAAGTCACTTCGGATGAACACCGATGAACTCTCACCTAATTCTCACAGTCGCAACTGAGTGAGTTTAGTCGATGCGCCGTGACTTTTCGAGTCGATACCTTTGATTCAAGTGACAGAAGTGCGAGATCGAATAAAAATTTTAATATTTTACCTTTTCTGGTGTTTTTTGGTTGAGGTAGCGTAGATAAGGTCAAAAGACCCATCATGTTGAGTTTTACTTACAAGATCGGTTTTTGTAGACCCGTATGATTTTTTAGTTCTTGCGGTGATGACGGTTTTCTAGATTGTGGAACCATTCGTCATCAGTTCGAAGGATATGTTGCGAGGCGATAGTCGGACAACTTTTTTTTAGATAACAGATTTTGATATTTCATGTAGGTATTTTTAAAACGTTTTGCAATTAAATAACTCTGAAATTTCAAATATTCTTTCAGTGGAGTAAATGAGAAGTTGCAGAGAATTCCAAATATTACCAAAAATATCGGTGATGTTGACAAATGTGTCTAAAGAAAACAAAAAGGGAAAACAATTATCGGATCGATCTCGATATTACAGATGTACATTTCCCTTGTGTAAGACTGTGAAACAACAGCAGGAGCCGAATCGTACTAGTTATCGATATAAGTACCGTGTGAATCAGAATAATTTGGCTCAATTTACACGTTCTTCACATTATTCGAGGATTTGCAGCCCCATTCTCTATTATTATGTATTATGTTATGCTTTTTCGAACGATTGAGATTTTCCTTCTTAGTGACGACATGAAAATCACATGAGGGTACCATTGGATCGAACTAAATTGTTTCGAAAAACCAATTCGTCTTAATGCCGAATAGGGCTGTTGGTATAAGGACTCAAAAAATTCTTGAATATTTTGTAGAAAATGATTACTCCTGAGGCTCCTGAGGAATAAACGTCAGCATGCTGTAAAATATTGGATACTTTCCGATACGTCTGGTTATGCCGGACAAGTCTTAAATCCTGGCGTCTGGTCATGTTAGAGTAGTACAGTATGTCATAGCTCCCACTACCCCAATCGTTTCAATGACATTACGAACCTTCCATATATCGCTTGGACAATCTAGGGGATGACAGGGGGTACGAAAAAGTCCATTGAAAGAGTTGGTGGGGGTTCATGGAACGAACACGTGGACTCTCATTTATGTTTTTATCCTAATAGATTATTATACTCACAAAAAATTTCAAAACCAAGAAAAATCGGCAATGGATGCAAAAAATTCAGCAAACTGATGCGAGTTTGTAGTGAAAAATATTCTATTATAAAGTTATATGTTGCATGCATCTCTAGCACATGCTTGTAATCGGATTTTTTTTCTTTTAACCTTAGAAGTTAAATGACTTTGTTAGGTGACATCCAATTAATATGTATCCTTCAACAAAGCTACAAGCTAGGTTTTAAACTATGCAAAATCACTGTGGAATTTTCCATTGAATTTTGAATTTTAATATCTATCTTTTTTTCCTTTTTTATTAACGACTTATAGTGAGTCAATCTTTTTCCTTTTTTTATGTATTGTAACGACATATAATTAGCAAGGGACTGGAAGGTGAAGTATTTTTCAAATATTAAGAGCCATAGTACTCAAGGGAGAGCAAGGATTTGAAGTAAGAAAGTTTAGAAAAGCGTGGAGTAGGGTCAATGAACAAGCTTAGAGTTTCCCGGTTACTTAGCTTTTTGTCTTCTGCAGCGCAGTAGTCAGGATCTTTTGGCATTAAATGCGAATCACCTGAGTCTGCGGCATGTCCGGACAAGCGTAAAGTCAATTTAATGACCTATGCTGTCGGAGCCGACAGTCGGCTCCGACAGCATAGGAAGGAATGGTAAGTGCGCAGTGCAATTAGAATCCAGTTTTTAGTACCACAAGCAATAACTGGTTTAGGATGTAATGCAACGTCGAGATCTACTGCCACTCTGATTTTTTAAGATAGCCTTTATGGAGCTTAGATCCTTCTGGATTTCAGTTTATACTGGGGTTTGAGAATGCTGATTTAAATTTATTTTCTATTGCAAATGTCTTAGAAATGCATGAAACAACGGATTTTGTATCTTCGCGTAAATAAATATAAATAAATAAACAATCTTCAGTAAAAAACCGGAAAAAATATATCCGATAGGGACGGGCATAGCGTAGTTGGTAAATCAGTTGCCTTGTACGCAGCTCACCTAAGTTCGAGTTCTAACTCCGCACATAGGGCTAGAGATTTTTTCAAGAGAGATTTCTCTAATCCGAAAAGAGGCGAATGACCCTAAGGTTAAAATGAAAGAAAAAATTCCAATTCTTACAAAGTAGTTTTTGTTAGCTGACTTTAGGGATTCACCTAGGAGCGATTTATTTATTTTTAACCGATTTGTATACTGAAGGTTCTCTTTGCCGAGTTTTACGGGTTAAAACTTTTTAAGCGATACTTATGTCTGTGCTTATACTGAAGGATTTCTGTCCGATTTTATGCTTGAAGTTTATTTCCGTTATTTATGTTCAACTAGCTAATACCAATCGCGCGTTGCTGCGACTTTCAACGAAATAGGACGAAAACACATTTTTTTTTTGCGAAGCACCATCTGGGCAGGCAGATAATCTCCAACCAATAACACACAAACACGCGCTAAAACAAATGCCTAAATACTGTGTAAATTTTTTTTCGGCAGTCGGTTAAGCCGTTTGGGAGTCCATAAATCATATACATACAAACATTGACTTCTATATATTTCAAATATGCTTGAAACGGGTTTTGCGAAGCATGTTCTCTCCTTGCAACTTTTATTTTCGGTCGTTCATATGTAATACATGTTTTTATTTTCTTCTTCTGAATTCGCTTTTTTGTCATTGTTGCAATAAATTGAGACTTGGGTCTTTCCTATCTTTTTGCCTTTCACATATAAAGAAAGGCTATGCAATCACTGAAAAAATCGACATTTCAACCGAGGCCCGGAGGGCCGAGTGTCATATTGATGCCCCCGGAGAAGTAACCAAGTTCCTAAACTAATGTCATACCTATTTTCCAGCGAATTCTCTACCGATTTTTACAAACTTGATTTCAAATGAAAGATACAGTAATTCCATTGACTGCTGCTGAATTTCATTCGGTTCTGACTCTCGGTTCCGGAGTTACAGGTTGGTTAGTAAGGTTACACTGGAATTTCTTATATAAACCGTTGCAATCGTAATACCTCATAGGCTAAAAATCTATTGAAATGGTCACCAAATTACTTCGACTCGCAGGTCTAGATCACTGACTTGCAATCTAAGAATCTTTGAATATATTGTCCACTATCGACAATCCCGGAAATTCCGGATTCCGCGCATATTCCACAATGGAAGTCACATCGATTCTTAGGTGATGATTGAGCCGATTTTCTCAAACCAACTCTAAAATGGAAGATATGTAGTTGGATGTAGTTCTGTCCCCCCTCCCCTTCCCCTTACACCTTTTCCCTTCATCACCCTCTCCCCCTGGACCACCCTCATACCTGCATTCCCTTCATCCACCCCGTATACCGAAAAATATAAAGGGTTTTTGACGCACCCTTCATTCTCAAACCACTAAACCCCACCCCCTCCGTTTCCAAACCCATTCCCCCAATATTTCAAAATCTGATCACATGAATATAACATTGAACTCAGGCTGAGGAAGTCAATTAAATATCATACTTTTTTGTTTGAAGTGATTTGGTGTCAACTTTCGTGGGATACGTGCTACGTATAATAAGAATGTAATAGACATTTTCACAATTATATTGAACAATCTCAGCTAATTAGCAAGGGACAGGAAGGTGTGAAATATTTGTCAATAATAAGAGCTATAGTACTCAAGGAAGAGCAAGAAGTTGAAGGAAGAAAGTTTAGTAAAGCGTTGAATAGGGTCATATGTGCAAGCTTAAAGTTTCCTGGTGATTTAACCTTTTGTCTTCTGCAACACAGGGATGCGAACGCGAATGACCTGAGTTTGCGGCATGTCCGGATAAGCGTAAAGTCACTTAATGACTTATGCTGTAGGAATCAGGAAACTCCAAGCTTACTCATATGACCCTATTCCACGCTTTTCTAAACTTTCTTCCTTCAACTCCTCGCTCTTCCTTCAGTACTATGGTTCGAAATATTGAAAAATATTTCGCACCTTTCAGTCCCTTACTAATTAAATATCGTTACAATATAGAAAAGGACAAAAGATTGACTCACTCTAAGTCATTAATAAAAAAGAGGAAAAAAACAGATAAGGAAAAATAGCTTGCATAAATGAGAAAGGCACAATTGCACCACTAGGTGGATTAAAACAGGTTTTTATATTACCTATTTCCTAGAAAGCTCAATTCTAATGGTCCATGTCGTAATCCGGATATTATTGGTGCGGAGCCCTGTTTTATATTTTCTGTGCTGCTCAGTTGATGTTTCGATAAAACAACGCTACGATACATTCCAGCATGTCCATTAAGGATTGTTTGCGAAGTATATACTGCCTATAATCGCAAGCCTTAACCCAAGTAAAAATGTTTGCGATATGATAGTTCACGATGTTTATGACAAAGTTTAGAAAAATTTGTGAGTTGCAGAGCTCAGGAAAACAATCAACCTGCGTAAGACAAGATCAGTGCATAAAATCTTGAATTCAATCATCTATGGTAAAAAATCATTAACGTTTTCTGATCCATGGAAACATACAAGGCTACAATTGCATAGATTTTCTTTTACATGAAAAACAAAATGTGCAGCAAGGGACGTATGTACGAGAATCTAATTTAACCAAGTAATTAAATTGCCTGGATCAGCAACAGTTTGTAATCAGAACAAATTCATGACTATCTAGTAAACCGCACATTAACTCCTTCGTAGAAAGATCTCATCTCATCAGCGAAAACGCGAACAGACATTCAAAGCCCTTCTGCTGGAAACCGCCAGCTCCACAATAGACAAAAATAAATGGTGCTTTGGATTTTTATCGTAAAACTGTGTCACACAAACTAAAAAAATCATTGCTTTTAAAAAGATTTGTATTTAATTCACAAATGAATAGTAACTTAGCATGAGCCCCTATTGGTCCATCGTCACAACATATGCACGAAAGTACAGTGTCACCACCACTAGTAAAGCTAACATCGGGTTTCATCATCTAACCAATTTTCGCATCGTGACTGCAGCAGATAATCTCATTAAACAAAGAGTATGGTCTGCAAGAGAACATTTTCCACCATGAAATATCGTCCGTCGATAGTAGTTATTGGTTGCTCACCATTAAGGACAAGTTTATCTGCAACATATTGCGGTAAGCATTCTCGATTCTCTACAAGGTAACACCAAATATGCATATCAATAGCTGCTTCCTGTCTTAATCCTAATGATCCGACAATATATGAATCTACATGTGATCCCTCCTGAATCCCAGAGCTATGGAGAAGTGTCCGTAATTCATTTGCTGATATAATTGCGCATCTTTACAGTATGCACTCTGATTTATTCTGTCTTGCGTGCCTTGTTTCTGAGAGAATCACATACAGCCAATTTTCCGGTGCACACACCAAATCAAATTGCTCAGCTTGTTCCACTTGTTTTGATTATCCTTCAGGTCCGTGATGATACGCAATTGACCGTTTCGTTTCGGCACTCGTCGCCAAAATACTGCCGACCTGACACAAAACAATCACTACACGGTAAGGCGGGTTTTAATTTTTTTTTTATAATTTCTGGCGATATATTTGAATGTGTTTACCGTACTTTCACTCCAAGGCCGTTTGGATTGATGATTGTCACGATTGTGTGCCGATTCTGCACCTCCCATTGTCGAACAGGCAAGTTCCTGAAAATAGCGATAGGATTTCTTTAATAGTGTGAGAGAATTAAAACACGAAAGCAACAGTCTTGACACACTTGAAATATACTTACATGTGACAAATTAATCTCCCTTCAGTATAATATAATATAATATTACAATTGCACAAAATAGTTGTTGCAATGCAAGAGTAAAACAAAATCGAGAATTCAAAACATGGCGAACGTTTGACATTTCGCAAAATGAACGCCGAGTCACTTGAGGTTCACTGTGTCACTCACCATGAAATGAACCACTCACGTCACCCGACTCGACTCGTAGAATAGGGTGACAAAAGTCATGTGACAGTGAAGTGAGTTTTGGCGTCTCACCTCACTCGCCGCGCAGAATAGGGCCGATTATTTCAATAGAACGCGAAACGATTCGAATGAAATCCATTATGTCCATTTTACATTTTCAGTAGACATGTTTTCTATGTGTAAATACAAAGAACAAACAATTTCTACGCAGCAGAAAGATGGTTCATTACTTTCGTTGAACCAACCAAATCCATACGTGCTTATAACTAATATGTCCCAAGGGCAGAAACATCTGGTTAGACTACCCAAGAAAACAAGTGTTCGACCGACAGCTGTGAACGTATGGCACAACTGTGAAGCGTGTTGGAAAATTAAAAAGCGCTCTCGTTTCGCACACAGAGCTGGTTCAATATTTGATTTGAACCGGTGCAAAAGAGAATAGAAAAAACCGTCGCTCATGGCTCTCAGGCTGCTGTTGCAGCCATCACCCATGCTGCTGTTGCTGCTCCATCCAAAACGTGCGGTGAGAGTATGAGATACGTGCATGTTTGAGGATGAACTGGTGAAACCATTTTCTGAAATTTTACTAGAGACCGGTTGGTTTATCGTTCAAATCTGAATAACTTTAGTGTTTTATTTTTCCCTTCATTGAAAATATTTTGCAGGGTTCTACAGTTAATTTAAACTTGAAATGGGTTTCGGTTTGTCTGATTTGGCTTACCTGTTCAATGAACAGGTTGAACGTACCGACGCGTCGCCTCTGATCAGAATATCGATTATTAAATACTTGATTTGAAAATATTTGAAATACCATTTTTAGATGTTCATAACACAAATCAATTTTATCAACAGTTTACCGAACGATAGTTCCCAAGTAGCATTTACCGTTTTATACAGCCCTCTGGCAACCCTATACCATCATATGGAGTTTGACAGCGACCTACATATATGGGGCGTTATAGCTATAAAGCCCCAAACAAAGAATTATGTTCGGCACTATACACGATATTCAAGCATTCCACACGACGTTTTGCATCTTGTGGGATGATTTAACACCATATTACTCAGAAAAACAATATTTAGTAACTAATTACAGCTTTTAATCCTAGGATAGATCACTCTAGAAATGTATAACAAATTTGCATCAAATTAGAAAAAAATGCATTTAATTTCCATTTTTGCATCAACTTTGCACTCCCTCGTAGAAAAGTTTGTTTAACAAACGTCCTACGCTGATTCACTTTGTTCGATGTTTTGTTGAATGTAGGGCTAATTTTTTGTAGTGTTTTGACGTCTTACGCGCAAAGCAAAATACATTGCACGCGACGCAAAATACATTACGAATTTCTATTTTGATGGAAAGAAATGCATTTAATTTAGCTGATTTTTAAAAATGCATCACAAGTGATCTGCCCCTAGTTTTAATCATTCAATTCAAAATTAATGTTTTGATTTTCATGGCAGTGATGCTGGCTGTACAGAGACGTCGTCCTTGACAGGGAGCTGGTTTTTTTTAGCACGCTACAATCTAAGTTTTAAGAGTGTCTTAAAACCGCAATTGTTACATGGGAAGCATTTCGAGGGGAACGATACTCCGTCAAAGATAAAGAAACGTTTACTAGGTCCTATTCAAACGATTGAAAAACTATAATTCAGCAATCGAGAACCGATGAACTCAAACAAAGTATGGTTCTGCTTCCCTCTCGTTGATAGGCATCGATTGCGTGTGTTAATATTCAAGCGCGCCCCTAAAATCTCATAAGCCTTTCTATTCCCTTTAAAAAAGAAATGTTGCCGGATTATTTCATGAGAAAAATGAAATATTTGCGCTGCCAAAACCGAAAACTAACCGAATTCCTTTAGCTTGAATTTGCATCTGTGGCTGTAAATGAGCTGTCAGAAATCTTAATAGATACATAATACACAACAATCGAAAATTCTCTGCATAAAATAAACATGTTTAAAGCATCACATTTGCAAGTTCGATCGCTTCAAAATAGCAATATTTCACTGAAAGATGCTCATTAAATAACAGCGGGTTTCATGTTTGTACAGGAAGTGTTCAGAGCCAAATATGCATGGAATCATACATTATCGAAGTAAAAAAGTAAGTTCGTCACTTTATTCGTTCTGAATTCATCAAGCACCTGGTTTATCTTTCAGTACATTCGCTATTGACCTTTCTACTCCCGTTAAAAAAGAAACGGTGCCGAATTATTTCGTAAGGAAAACAAAAAAAATTGCACCGCGAAAACCGGACACACAGAAAAAAAATGTTGGTAAAAGTAAGAGTTTTTCACTTTTAGCAAAAAACAATCAACGCATACTCTTAGTGTGAAAATAAAACTTTTATTTTGATTACTATTCTTCATTAGCTTAAAAGGAAAACTTTTATTTTGATTGTAATTCTTGATTAATTTAAAAATTTTACTTTCAACCTAAAAGTAGGCTTTGTTTGTTTTTTGCTAAGAGCGGAACACTCTTACTTTTACCAATATTTTTTTTCTGTGTCGATGAGGTTAGGTATTTCGTGAGGCAAACAAACCAAACTCCTTTGGTTTGACCTTGCGTCTGTGGTTGTAAATGAGCTGTCAGACAAGACAAGACAACTGGCTTCTTATTTTTGGTTTTCTTGCTTTTTTGTACCCTGCTGAATAATTGATGACAGTTGAATGTATGCGGCTAGCGATGTTGGCAGTGCACCCAATTTCTTTTTCATATTTGGATATGTTGCTATAATACACAATGTCCGTTTCGTTAACAAACATTTCGCCATAGATAAACTCAAGATTACCATGTTCCATATAAAACAGTCTGTTGCGGCGTAACGCAATAATTGGACACTCCCCAAATTCAGCCTCATTAGATATTGTCACCAGACTGACGAAAACTAGTGTGTGTAACTCGACCATCTCATATCGACAACGCTTTTATCATTGTAATTGAAGTATGTATAACAGATTTATTGTAAATCGTCCGATAGAAACAATTGACTTCAGTTCAAATTCAATCATCGCTGTGGGCAGTAGGCCTGTTTCTGTTAATAATACAGTCGTGATTCGCTGGTTGGGCCACAGCCTTGTCCAACTAACGAACTTAATTCGCTAGTTGGACCGACTGACAAATGTCAAAAACTCTCCAAAGGAGATGTTGGCAGTGTAAATACATCTGTTCACATCTCTAAATATTGTCAGATTAATTGTCAAAGTAAATTTAGCATGAGATTTTGGCGTTCAGATGATTTTTAGTTGGACAATGGTTCTAAACTAAACTAAAAAGCGGTCCAGTTAAAGTGTCCAAAAAAATGACGGCGGCAAATCGCCCAAATGTTGCAACTTAAATAGCCCCCTAATAGCCAGCAATTTGCTGGCAAATTAAAGGGCAATTAGCGCATCCGTGTTGGCAAATAGCCCCCCGTTAGCCAGCAACTTGCCCTTTTTGACTGGGTTGTCTTATGGGATTTTCGATTGATTGACACTGGTGTACTGGAGTGCACTGGAACTGCACCATTTTTGCACTTTCTAGCAGAAGTACAGAAAATTGGGTAAAAAAGTCCAAATTGTTGCCGGTCTACAGGGTATGTTTCATTGACACTTCTGCTAGAAAGTGCAAAACCAGTGCACTCCACTACACCGGTACACATCAATCAAAAATCCCATTAGCTTCAACATAGACTTTTCTACGGCTCATGTACGTACACGCCACATGGCACAAATACTGTCGTGACTGGAGCTTTTGCGTCTGCTCTCATCTATTTCCTTCCAAAAACTGAAGCTAGATTGTCTGTCCCAACAACCAAGGCCTGCTTACCTAAAGTCGTTCTTACGTTTGATTTTATTGCATCAAAACAAATTACGGGATAGAGGTTGAGTAGATTTGTACGAATATCGAATACAACTATTTGTTACTCCAAAAGTTCAATATTGATTTATTGTTTTATTTATACTGGCTCATACCCTACATCTTCCTCCTCTTCTACTCTATTTGAGAGTGTGAACCTCCATTCAATCAGGCTTTTGTGTGACAGCTATGCAACAATTGACTTATTTGACGTCTAGGACACCAACACAGTTGCAATGTGTATAAACACATAAGTATAACCACCATATTTAACATTTGTCAAAAATTCCTCCCGTTTTAACCTCAATCTCACACTAACACAACTGTACATGGATTATTCCATGCGAAGAATGGCCGACTTGTAAAAACACTGTGCAAGTAATAAATTAATCTTGATTTTTGTTTTAACAAACAGGATGTCATTTAATACTTGGATGTTCTCTAATTGACATAAATGCCTTTTATGTTTTCAATCTATAGTATTGATTCTACACTCTACACATGTCATTATTCTTCACATTTTGCTGTATTTTCTAATCTCTTTTCTCTTCATTCAGTAGTTTACTCTTCACTCTGAATTACTTACTCTTTGGTCCTTACTATACCATGTTTTTCTCTTTGTTCTACAGTACTACAGTGCAAATTCGTTAATTGGGTCACGACTGCGCCCCAACTAGCGAATCGTATCCGTTAATTGGGGCAACTGACAGCTGACAAAAATTACCCAAGGGAAACGCTGATTTTTTGTTTTCTTTCATAAAAAACAAACAGAAATATTTTACAATTCACAAAAGTTGGCTGCTTCCTTCCAGTTTAAAGTTGTTTTTTTGTGACAAAGTATGTCATTAGTGTTCTTTTTGCCATCAATTATTTTTTTGATAAATTCCTTCACATAAAACAGGAAATGGATACACCGTCGGGAAAAAGCCGATAAAGCACAAACATACTACGTTGCCACTAGCTAAAAAGATTGGATAATGTGATTGAATACATCAAAAATGACCTTCAAAAGTTACTAAACTAACGTCTCTGCGACACAAACTAATTGATGCTGAATAGAAGAAGCGAAATATTTAACACATTTATTTCACTAAAATCATTCCGAAATATGAATTCAAAAAATAAAATTCCATTGAATTTCAAAGTATGATTTTTATTCTGGATCGCCACAGAAATCAACTAATGAACCCCTTGAAATCAATGACATTCAAACGCCAATCAGTTTTTGACTTTCAGTTTTGACATAAGAGTGTCTTTTAGTTGGGGCATGCCCCAACTAGCGAACACCCAACTAACGAACAGCCCAACTAGCGAACACCCAACTAACGAATTTGCGCTGTATTTGCTCTTTAATTTGCTCTTTACGTAACTCCTTATTATTATGTCTTTAATTGTTACTCTTTTAATCTTCTTCTTTACTCTAGTCTTAGCTCTTCATTTTTTACACTTTACTTTTTACTCTTTGCCCTTTGCTCTATACTCTTTACTTTTTACTCTTTGCTCTTTACTCTTTACCAAAGATGCACCGAATAGTACTATTCGGCTTTCACTCGAATACCGAATATTTAATGTTTAATTATTCGGCCTACCGTATATTCGGCTTAAATCAAAATCGGCTGGTATTCGGCCCGATTATTCGGTTGTCCGAATATTTGGTCGACCGAATATTCGGTGCATCTCTAGTATTTTGAATATATGTATTTTCTTTAATTTTGTTTCTTTTAAATATTTCATGAATATTAGGCTATTACTTATCATATTCGGCCGAAAGTCGGTTTTTATTATTCGGTGTACCGTATATTCGGCTTAAATCAAAATCGGCTGGTATTCGGCCCGAATATTCAGTGCATTTCTACTTTTTATTCTTTACTATTAACTCTTTACTCTGTATTCTTTACTCCTTACTCGTTACTCTACTCTTCACTGTTTACTTTTTAGTCTTTACTTTTTGCTCTTTACTTTTTTCTTCTTTACTCTTCACTGTTGGCTCTTTACTCTTTGCTCTGGACTCTCAGTTGTTACTCTTTACTCTCCATTGCTTATACTTTAGTTTTTTAAAGTATTTCAGATAACAAGACTATGCGTTATCCTTTCAAAAGATGGAACGCATCCACATCGTTGTGGATCTGTTGATTTCTTGGTAAACTTGCTTCCGCAGCAAAAGCTTTCCCATTCGGGGGAAGTCATATGTTGCTACACAGAGCAACGCTTTTCCACTCGAGGAAATGATCTGTTGCTGAACGGAGCAAAAATTGTCTCGTTCGGAGGAATAGTATTTTGCGTCTCAAGGCTTTCTCGCTCGAAAAACCTATGCTTTATTATTCCGAGCCCGCATTGTTATACTTTCTTCTTCCAAATGAATTTTTTTCTACCGTTTACCAAAACTATACGTCATCCGCTCGAGGAATGGAACGCATCCACATCGTTGTGGATCTGATAAGTTCTTGTTAAACTTGCTTTTCACAGTAAAAGATTTCCCATTCCGGGGAAATCATATAATGCTAATCAGAGCAATGGTTTTTCCACTCGAGGAAATGATCTGTTGCCACACGGAGCAATAATTCAATACTAATTCGTCAAAAGGGCGAAACTGTTTTTTGTAAACAAACTTGTTTCGCTCATTAGTCTGCTGCTGAGTGGAATTTCATGAAAAATATGCGTTAATGTAAATTTTTACCCTTCGTAGAAGTAATTTCAATTGTTTTCTGCTTTGAAATTATAGTAAATTAAGAGAAATCATCAAAATAAAAGTTTGTTTACAAATCTTATTCGCCCTTTTGCAAATTTAATATGGAATTGTCCCACTCGGAGGAATCATATTTTGCATACAGAGCTTTCTCACTCGGGAGACTTATTCATGTAGCAACTCGGAGCTACATCACATAATAAATTTTTCTAATTTCGGAAAACAGTAGCATTGTGTTTTAAAATCAGAACCAGTGTCCAGCTGGTTGCTGTTTATTAACAAAAACTACTGGCAAAATCTTACCGGGAGCGTTGTTTGCGCCATTGTCGTGACTGGAGCTTTTGCGTCTGCTCTCATCTATTTCCTTCCAAAAACTGAAGCTAGATTGTCTGTCCCAACAACCAAGGCCTGCTTACCTAAAGTCGTTCTTACGTTTGATTTTATTGCATCAAAACAAATTACGGGGTAGAGGTTGAGTAGATTTGTACGAATATCGAATACAACTATTTGTTACTCCAAAAGTTCAATATTGATTTATTGTTTTATTTATACTGGCTCATACCCTACAATCAAGGGCGTGACACTCTTTTATAAAAATATTTCACGTGGTTTTATATTTTTTATATCTCTCTATATTTATTTATAATTGTCTATAAAAGTTATAACTGTATTCGAATCGTTGAAAGTTCGAAAATAAAATTCGAGCACCCGTTACCATAGTAGCCTTAGTTACCGCGAGTGATTATAAACAAAAAAAATGGTGTTGCATCAACAAGAAGTGGTAAGTATCCAAATATTTTGCATAATTCTTGCTGATTTGAGTTAGTATCCGGCCCCAGACACTTAACCGATCCTAACTAGAACCTGGGTACTAACGAGAACCAGCGAAAATTGTTGGCTCATTTTCTGACTGGACGTACTGGGACTCACCTGCGGTGGTTCTCCTGGTTAAGTGAAATAGTAGCCAGACACCAAAATGCAGTTTGGTCCATTCCCAGTCTTGTTTTACATTTACCTCTTTACCTCAAAACAGCTCTGTCTTAACACCGATAGTGATTAAGCCATCCAAACGGAAACAAACAGCCACAATTCCAGCGTTTTTCACCAACATTTCACAGCTGCACCACAAATTAGGATTTTCCATCATCCGACTGGTCGGTAGCAATAACGATCAAGCGATGCTTCTGCCAAAGGGTTTGACTCCAATTCAACAGCCGCAACTAGTGCAAATTCACAGGTGCAAACGATGCAAGCCAATCAGGATCAAACACAGATGACCATTCGTCGCAGGAACAACCACAAACTAGAATTATCATCACCCAGATTCCGTAGTAGATACAGCAACGGCACCTTCAGGTACAACAGCAGTATACAATACAGTCCCAAGCAGCAAAAACATCACAATCAGGAGGAACCACTGCAGCAGCCGCAACAAGGTGAGTTATTTTTGACTATTTTTATTTCAAAAAGATCATTGTAATGTAATAATCCTACTATTTAAAAGAAAAAATCTCGTGCTCAAAAATTTCATATCACTTTCAGATTGAATTGGCCACAAATCGATCTACAGCAGTAACGGAACATACCCGGTCAACCGTAAACACAACAGCAAGGTGCTCGGCGGAAGGGATTTCCGTATTTGTGCGTGCGTATGACTCGTTTTTGAAAAAAAGCACTTTCCTTCGATTCTCTGGCACGCTACCGGGGAAATCCATTACCATTAAGTTGAACGAGAACCAGGTAATGTTGCAAACTAGTTCAATATCAATCAACATGTACTGATTTGGCATTTTCTTCTTTCGTATAGGAATGAGTCCTTCGGGGAGACGACGCGTAATGGTTGATGTTGGTGGAATTGCAGATCACGCTCTGAAAATATCGCAAACTATATCCCCCTCAGCAGCACGCAACCCCGACACGAAAGATGATACGCAAAGCCCCTGTAAAACAACGACAGCCCGTTAATATTTAGCATAGCATAAAAAGCCTAGTACTTAGAAGATAGACGGCACATAATAGCAAGTCAGTCCCATGTTCTGTACTATCGCTATACGCATAATTGTTCCATGTGCTATGGAATTTTCGATGCACATCACATTAACCTTTAAATGCATGAAACTTATTTTCATTGGTATTCATTTTTCGGTATGGATGCGATATTTACCTCTTGTTGAGGCTTAATATTACAGGATTCGGTATGTTGCCAAATGACAACAGTATGCATTTAAGGGTTCAGTAAAAAAACATCAAGAAAATGAGATAACAATAAATAGTCCTTACCGTTATCGTAATTTGCTGTAACTGATGACGTTTGCAGCATTACGTAACCAACAAAGTAGTGTTTTGCCTAGAAAAGTCCCTCAATCTTTCACACAGAAAAAAGATTAGTATGTTCAATAAAAATATAGATTAAATTTAATAAAATTATTGGTCGGGAGAGAATAAATTTATTTATTGAATTCAATAAAATTTATTTATTATTTCAATAGAAAGATTTTTTGATCCCTTTTCCAATATTTATTTTATTGAAATTAGAACGAAATTATTGAAATTAAAACTGTTTTTATTGACAGCAAAAGTTCATTGCTCTAAGAAAAAAATGTTTTCAGACCAATTGGTTGAAGTAATAAATAAATTATTGGATTCAATACCATATATTTTTGGTTTAAATATGCTTAATTTTTTTGCGTGTATGATTTTCCCTCTTCGGGCTTGGTGCCATCAAGACGTAAGGCTTGTACAAAATCAATCTGATCACACAATAGTAATTCTTACTCTTCGTGTTGTTTCGCATTTTTTGAACCGAATTTATACAAAGCCGAGGCCAAGTGTTCTGCTCCGCTTCCCACTTTTTCTGTTCCGAGTTGGACATCTTCTCCCGCTCATCCATTTCAATTTCCTCTTTTTCACCTTTTTTGATATCTTTCAGCATATGCTATCGTTAAACTCGCTCCAACTATCTTGCGTTCCCATGTTCCTTAGAAATGCAGTTCCCGCTCAGTGCTCTCCGTTGCCTCAAATAGGTACTTATCATCCATATTGTCTTCTTCGTGTTCTGCAACCTTACATTATTACGTTTCTCCAAATATTGTCGGTGTGATTAAACTTTCAACTCGGCTAGTAACTTGTCTCGATCATCCGTTTCGAGTCATACGGCTGCCTCTTGACAAGCATTTCTGCTAGTTGATTCCACAACTTTCCTAGCGTTGAAGGTCGCGGTTGGTCCTTTTTCTGCAACCGTTGCGTAAACTCGTCACGTTCGTTGATTATGATAATCGACGAAGCAAGCTCACGAGCGGGCGTTACACACGGAGTGTTCGAGTAATTTTGGGCTTGTCAAAGATATCGTTAGATTTCGGGTGGACTTGAAACGGCTCATCTCCAGTGCCACGTTGGATGCGGAAATTTTCAGTTTTTCGGTGATGCCCCGATTTTTTGGATTTCCGGACGGAGGTCTGGTAGGCTGTCTATGTCTCGTGGTGATCTCTCCGCATATCGGTAGAATAAATTTATCCCCGGTCGACAGGCAGATATCGTTGATGACTAACTTAAACTCCTTCGTCGCATTCTTAGCGCTAGCATTCCTGGTTAATGACATGGCAGTTTTGGTGATATACATCGGTAAATTTTCAAAGCCCTAGAGCAGAAAATTGAGTAAACGAAGAAATTCCATCAAACCTGCTAATGTTACCTTGTCAGTATGCAATCTGATGGCTATCTTTACCCTGCGAAAAAGCTCAATCGTTCTAGCAATGTACCATTTCCTTGGCAATCTTGAACATTTTCTCTTCGACTGTCAGATCCAGCTCGTACAACAGTTTGGAATTAGATTTCTGCTAGTAAGCATCTATCATTACCTGCGGTAATTCAGTAGCTCCTCCCACGGCTGTGATCCGAAACAACGGCCGCAAAAGTTCCAGCTAGTTTACGTGCTCCGCTCTACTGTCGGTAGAATGATATTGATGGTTACAACAACCGGAGCTCTGTACTTCAATCCGTTCGCTTAAGTTAATTCGGTAATCCATTCTCGACCAGTTCCACATTTTCCATGATATGCACAATGGGGCTCTGCCAATAACCGGCGGACCACCACCATGCATTTTCAATACACGGACCGTCGTCGCGGGAATTTGGGATCTTACCCCACGCACGGCAACTTTTCCATTCCTCGTCAGATCCAAAACCAGCCTCAGTTATCACGTAGTCAGATTTGCCAATGTAAATAATAAAAAATGACAACTCATAAATTCACCGCACACTGAGAATAATTTCGAAAGCAAGTTCGAAAATTCTGCAATGCATATTTGCTTATAAAGTTTATAAAATTATAATCTGCCCTATAATTCTACAAAAACATTATAATTGTATAATATTTTATAATTTATTGAAAGTGGCACGCCCTAGCCTACAATACTACATTACAAGCTGGTGGAAAATAATAAACAAAGACGGCAAAAGTAAATGGGATTGTTTTCAACCAGGAAACATCATTAGTGTTCGTGAGACCGGTCGCAAAGAACTCAATTACCCACCCATCTTTTTTCCATCGGATTACCCCTCGAGGCCAGTGGATGGATAAATTTACACGATAAAATTTCTGAAGTACAGGTGGCGCTGTATAGTTACATGTGATGTCGTGACATTAAATCTTTTGGTGGTTAGTTCCACACAATTATCAAAACAAAACACTCTCCGCGCACATGTGAAACTGTGGTTATGTGCAGATTAGGTGCTGTAAAAATTCCTTAAAAATTTAAATAACTTGCTAGTTTCACAAGACAAGAATGGCCAATAATAAGTTTAAAGTGCAGAGTAAAAAGGTTTCAGAATTCAAAGTGCAAAATTCGTCGGCTAAGCAGCATACACAAAAGAAAAAGAAAATTGTTTTCACCGATGACGGTGAGCAACGGGAGGTTCCGGTGGACACAACGGTTCCAGCAAACGAACCAGATCAAGAGCAAAAAAATAACCGGAAAAAGAAGGGCGATAAGCGGTCACCGAAACTTCCACGGGACAATGCGGATACGCTTGAGAAGCGCTGGTATGAGCATTTTGACGGATATAATACAGTCGGCGAGCTAGTTGAGCTGAAGGATGCGGAAATTGCCGAGCTGCGGAAGCTTTGCCGAACGGCGTTCGAGGCGGAATGTCGTAATCTGATGAAGCAGAATCCACAGGATGCAAAGTGGTTGATGACGGCTCTGGAAAAGGGAACCTCGCGAGATCGGGCCAACGCGGGAGCGTTACTGGTTCAGACGAACCCGCTGTGTAACTTGCCGGCACTGGAAACGTTAGTCGGAATGGTGAAGTTGTCCAATAAAGGTCATCTAGATGTAATTGAAGTGTTGAGCGAACTGCTGCTTAATTCGATTATGCCTTCGTTTAGGAAGTTGATTTCTCTTCCGCTTCGAGGAGCAGACTGGAAGAACATTAAAAAGTTGGACATTGACAAGGCTTTACGGGATCGTATTTTCGCGTACTGGCACTTCGAGGATGCCCTGAGAGATGTTTATTTCGCGTTTCTGAACAACCTTTCGGCATTGATTCAGACGGGTCAGGATAACAGCAAAATGAAGGTGATTCAGTTCGCTTCTAAGTTGTTTACGATGATACCGGAAAAGGAGGCGTACCTTCTGTCGATGTTGGTCAACAAGTTAGGTGACCCGGGAAAAAAGGTTGCGGTCAAGGCCTTGTACCATTTGACCGAAGTGGTGAAACAACACTCGGCTATGTGTCCGGTGATTGTAACGGAAACGGAAAAACTGCTGTTTCGAAATAATATTTCACCAAGCGCTCAACACTATGGTCTAAGTTTTCTAGCTGCGATCAGCAATTATGGGGATTTCAGTTCCTGTGACAAGATGATAAACATTTGCTTCTCGTTCTTCAAAATACTAACGGAGAAGGGCGAGGTTAACTCGAGAACAATGCAGTCCATTTTGGCATGTCTTCGAAAGGCTATTGGGAACATCAAACGTGACGTGGACGTTGCCAATTTTGTGAAGCCCGAAGTTTTGAACACGGTTTATCGACTGATTCACTTGGCGGACATTTCCATTGCATGTCAGGGACTCTCGCTACTGCTGGAGATAACTGAATCGAGAGGACCGGAACAGAATCGATTCTACAATGCGCTTTATAGAAAACTGTTGGATCCTCGGTTGGCCACAATCGGACCCCGAATATCCAACATCGTTTTCTATATTCTGCATAGAGCCATTCAGAATGATCCCATCCCGGAGCGAGCGCAGGCTTTTATCAAACGACTGCTTCAGGTTGCCTTTTACTTTCCACCCGCGCGGGTTTGTGGAGTTCTTATCATCATCAATAAGGTTCTGCGAAAGCGCAAACATCTACACAAGGACGGTTGTGATCTGCCGTCCGGAAAGGAAAAGGTACAGGAAGACGAAACCGGTGTAGAAGAACACAAAGTCAAGACGGAAAGTAACCGCGAAGTCACTCAGTATGACTCGTTCCACAGAGCTCCTGAGTATGCCGGTGCAAAGTTCACCGTCAAGTATGAGCTTGCCCGATTCTTGGAATACTTTCATCCGACGGTTAGAAGTTTTGCACAAAGCATTATCGATAGTAAGTTAGCTTTGATGTTTAGGGGAAAAAAGTATTGTAATTGTTGCACTATTTTCAGATTCTGCCCTAACCTACTACGGTGACCCACTGAGAGACTTTTCGCTTGGACATTTTTTGGACCGGTTCGCATTCAAGAATCCGAAGAAACCAAAAACCGAGACGAATGCGGATGGGGAAGAGACGGCTCGGAAAAGGATATTGGGAGTAGCCCAGCGAAAGGGTGACTATGTGCCAAGTGGTTCGCGCGGACTACCCGTGCAGTCCCTGACTAGCGATCATTGCACCGAGGACGAGCGTTATATTTTCTAGTAAGCGTTAATGAAAGAGAAAATTATGCGGCATATTAATTTCTAATTTCTTCACAGTTTTCTTGAGCAAAAACGGGAAAAAATTCGGGCCGCCAAAGAGCTTGCTGAGGCGAAGAAAGCGGCGTCTGGAATTGTGGCGGATGATGATGTTTCGGACGCGGAATCGCTGGATGATGACGAGTTTGATTCGTACCTGGATCGTTTAGGTGTGGCGGGCGGTGCCGATAGCGCTGCTGATGTGGACCAGGAGGTGGACTTTATGAATGAATTCGAGCAGGATTTAACCAAGAAAGCGGGGAAGAAAAGTCGCAAAAATACTGCTAATGAGGATGATGACGATGAAGAATTTGGTGATTGGGATGATGCTGGGGATGTTGACGATGAGGATGAGGATGATGATGACGGCGACTTTGATGAAGATGAGTTCAGCGACGATGGTAGCATTTCGCTAGACGAGGGTGGAAGCGATGAAGAAGAGTTGAATAGCGAAGACGATGAAGAGCCACCGGTCAAATCAAAAGAAAAGAAACGAAAACTCGACACCAGTATGAATGACAAAGAGTTCCAAAAGAAATTGAAAACGAATGATTTCAACTCGCTGTTCGCCGCGGCTGATGATTTCTCGGATATGTTGGAGAAAAACGTCAACTCAAAGGATAAGTCTCACGGGACGTTGGGAGAAATCTTCAACAAGGATAATGCCTCCATGAAACAGATGGCTTGGGAGCAGTCGCGTTTTAGTGGGAAGAATCGAATGCAGAGTGGAAAGACGCGTTTTATTAGCAAGAAGCACGGATCATCCAGTGGTGGAGTAGATAAGAAGTTTACCAAAGGTGCTGGCAAAGGGAACAAGAAGAAACCATTCGCTAAATCTCTTAATGGTCGTAGTAAGGTTGGTGGTAAACGGAAGAAATAAATTTAGCTTTCCATGCTTAACGAATACTTGTTTCATTATAGTATTTCGGGTAATTTTCTTCTTCGAAATCCCTTTATGTCTAGCTTATGTACGATGTGCAAGCTAGGCTCGATGGTGGATACAACCGATGTTGTCATAAATCATATACACGTGGAACAACATCAGACGCTGATTGCTGCTTCAAACTGTTTTCAACAGAAGGGAATATAGTGTAATGACGAAGGGGAGGTCGATACTGAGCTGTGGTGACGATAGACGTGATGAATGCATTTAACAGCAGCAGCTGGGGAGCTATCGCCGCAGTGCTACTCAGAATGAGAGCCCCCAACTGTCTATGACGGACACTGAAAGCTACTTCCAGAGCGGAGAGCGAACGGACGAAGGGCAGAAGTCAATGCGAGTGACAGCGGGTGTTTCTCGGGGCTCCATTATCGGTTCAACTCTTTGGAATGGAATGTACGATGGGGTTTTAACATTGCGGCTGCCCAAGAAAGTGAAAATCGTGGGTTTCGTGGATGTGGGGTCAAGCTGCATATAGCTCACCACAAGACGGAGATGCATCTGCAAAGCGGTTCTGCGGATGCAGATCAAATTCGAAGGGCACGTGATGGCATCGAAACAGCGAGAAACGGTTTTGGTAGAGCAATAACCACTGGCAAACTCTGCCAGAGTAGGGCTAGATTCACAGCCGGGGACTAGTTGAATAGACCGCGATTAAGCACTGGATAGGCGATTAAGCACTGGATGCCAGGATGCCAGCAAACTGGACGCATTGCTTCCCCCGGAATTGCCGGACCGTTTACCCAAGAGAAATTTGGCGAAAACTATGAAGAGTCGGATCGGGAGAACTTATTTTGTCGGGGAACCCTTCCTCGTCGTAAGCTAGATTTACCGCTGGGGACTAGACTGAGTAGACCGCGACGGGACATCACCAGCCGCGGGTCGTCGTGGCATCAGCGAACCGGGCACCCTACTTCACCGGAATTGTCGAACTGACCTCGACATCTGGTTGGTTGTTTTGGTTTCGGGAGAACCTCTTTTAGCGGGGAATTCTCCGCCGGAGTAGGACAGGACATCGTGGGGACTAGATCGAGTAGTTCGCGAACAAGTCGGGAGTTCAACGAGTATATGGCGTTGAATGGTACGAGAAGGGAGTTACGGCGCTGAATGGCACAAGGAAGCCGAAGGACTCGGTAAATTAGACAATCTGAAGTTTACCGCTCTTAGTGCTCTTCGTTGAGAAAGAACACTAAGGGCCAATTTCTTCACCCTTGCTTAACTTTTAAATCAGGTTAATCAGTACGTTTAAACCTGGTTTAAGCGCTAAGCGAGGGTGAAGAAATCGACCCTAACTCTCGATCCACTGCTAGTTTTCCGACTCCCATGCAGAAATTGTGTGGATGGTGGAGAACAGGTGGTGTGTCGAGTTGCTGTAACCCTACTGAAGGAACTAACTACTAAGTAGTTGAATTAGAGTGGGATAGTGTCAACCCATGGCATGACTTCCCAGTTCGCATAGATAACCGTGGGATCACAAGAGCCGACTATGTACAACGAGTGGAAATAGCGGCCTGGAGTTGGGACTCAGTAACATGGAGGCATACAAAAACAAATGCGATTGGAGACGCAAGCGGAGCAAAGGCGGACGCGATTGCTTTTGCAAGGAGCGGTAAGCTGCAGAGATCACCGCCACCGATTACGCCATCGAGAGCCACAGCGACTACCAACAGCAGCTTAGTACAGAGTGAGCCACGGAAAAAACAACGTGATATGGGTTACTGAATCGAGTGTTCATCCCGAGATCAGACAGCGGCATCACTCAGAATGACTCACATCTTGGGAAGTCGTACTTGATGGAGGTGAGGAAAAAGATCGACGAGCTCTATGAGTTCGTGAAGGACAAGAACAATGTGCACACCAAGGTGAAGCAGCTAGTGACGAGTATTAAATCGGTCGGAACAGCTGATGAACGCGAGAGGTGAGCCGTTGGTGAGAGCTGACCGCAGAACACTCGACGGAAGAAACAGGCAACACCGAAGGGTCATCACTTTTATATACCTAACTAAACCGGAACGGACGAATTCCCTACTAACACTTCACTAGGCACAGGATTTCGGATGACGAACTACACTTGTTCACTGTCAGCGTTAAAAGAGGACCAGCCTCGATATATTTTTAGTTTTATCTCTAGTATTGATCGATTAATCGATCAATACACACTAAGTATTTATTATCCTATGTATAAGTTAATAATGCTCGATTTCGAACATTACACTGTTATTCTTTTTATTCCCTAAGTGGGATAGAAAGATACCGTTATACAACAGCTCTTCCCCCTTCAGTTAAATATTTAATCTAAACGAAACACGATTGAATTGATAATAATCAATTCTACTTGAACGAACAGACATTAATCCATTCTACATAAATGAATTGACATTAATCTATTCAACTATCAAAAAATTTAAATTATTTGTATACAAAATTCTGATCTATTTTACTTTTTCTAATTCTCTTCGATCGCCTAACTGGCGGTAATTCATTTTCACTTTTCCTTTTCTCTCCTCTTTTATCTTCATTTTCGGGGAATCCTCGAAAACCTTCGTCTGTATCGTCGCTAGCATATGCTGTTCCTGTCGTTCGAGCAGGAAAATGGATGTTCGGCCGGACCAGTAAGTCAGCATTAGTCGCCCTAAGTTGACTTCGATGGGCGTTGACCTGCACGTTTCCAATTTCCACCTGTAAAATATTTTTAGAAATCTGTCTTAGAAACGTCGCTTTTATCCATCGAGCAAAGTTATGAGGATTGTGGTTTTTGTACCACACCTCATCTCCTGCCATCAGATTATCCAAAGGATCTGCTACCTTAGCCGCAGATTTGTCCTTTGTAATAACCACATCATTTGGTAGTTCCTGTGGTACATGCTGTGTTAATTGTGTTAAGTAGTGTTTATAAGTCTTTTTTGGATTAATTAGGTCAAATAGTGTTTTAGGTGTAAAAGAGAAAATCTTCTCTGATGGAAATTGTCCATCACTTGTCGAGCAATTACGAAAATTAAACAAAAACAAGTTTATTTGGTCTTCCAAATCCAGCTCACAAACTTCTGGTTCAAGTAAGAACCTTTTTAAAACCTCTTTAACTGTCCTTACTAGTCTCTCCGCCTGGCCATTACTAGCAGGATTATACGGCGGACTTTTGAGAACTTTAATACCTTGCTTCTCCAGAAAATTAATAAAAGTATATGAGTTGAAAGGAGGACCACCGTCTGAAACTAAAACATCAGGCAACCCAAAGCAAGCAAAATATGCTACTAACTTTTTAAGAACTCTACCTGTGTCTGTACCCTTTTTCATCCACTCTATTTCCACCCACTTCGAGAAACTATCCACCATTAGGAGGAAAGTGTGGTGCTGGAAATGAAAGAAATCTATATGCACTCGACTAAAAGGCCTTGTAGTAGGAATCCATTTGGATTTAATGTTTTGTTTTGGTACTATCGCCATACCATTGCATGCATCACATCTTGCGACAAACTTTTCAATATCTCCATTTATACCAAACCAATATACAAATCGTCTCGCAAGTTGCTTCATTTTGACTATGCCCCCATGGTTGGCATGTAAAAGTTTTAATAGCTCGCTTTGTAAACAGTGCGGCACTACTACCCTGTCCTGATAAAGTAAGCACTCGTCACATAACTCCAAATCATGCTGATTGGAAAATATGCTGGAAAAGCGCTTGTCAATACGCTTAGGCCAACCTTGTTTCATATGGCTATAATCTGTTGCAGAAATTCATCATTCTTTGTCGCTGAAGCAATCCTGCGGTAATCAATTGGTAACTCTTGCCCAAAATTGATACTTTTAATATATTCTTTATCGTATTCTTTCGGAACCATCTGCTCCAATGGGAACCTCGAACAGAAATCCGCGTTTCCCATTTGAGTAGATGGTCTATATTTTATTTCAAAATTATAAATGGAGAGTTCTAATATGTATCGTTGTAATCTGGTTACATAAATTGAATGTTTGCCCTCTCTCCCAAATATTCCTACTAGGGGTTTATGATCTGTGTATACATAAAAAAAATTTCCATAAAGGAACTTGTGAAACTTTTTAATCGTGGACACCAAAGCTAGAGCTTCTAAATGTAAAATTGGGTAATTCTTTTGGGCTGCATTAAGAGAAAACGAAGCAAAACAAATCGGTTTTTCAACCTCGTTAATAATATGAGCAATTACTCCACCCAAACCATATCCGGAAGCATCAGAAACTATCACTATAGGCTTTGTAGGGTCATAAAACTCTAAAATGTTTGCCTTCAATAAAGATTGTTTGCTTTCCTCAAAAGCTTTGCTGCAATTTTCATCCCAAATAAACTTTACATTATTCTTCAGAAGATTGTATAAGAAATACAACTTCGAAGATAGATGAGGAATAAATTTGTTATAATAATTTATAAGTCCCAGAAATGATTTCAGCTCAGTCACATTTTTTGGAATTTTAGCGCATTGAATTGTAGCAATTTTGTCAGAACAAGGCAGTAACCCGTCTTTACTAATGATATGCCCTAGATATGGAAGCTCTGTAACAAAAAATTTACATTTGTCAAAATTTATTTTAATATTTGCCTCAGCAAGTCTTTTTAAAACTTCAAAAAGCTTCTGTTTACAATCTTCCACATTTTTACCCGCAATTAGCACATCGTCCAAATAGCAATATACATAATCTAAACCTTTCAAAACCTGGTCCATTACCTGCTGGAAAATGGACGCACTAGATGATGCCCCCTGTGGCAACCTGTTGTAAGTAAATAAACCCTTAACTGTATTTATAACTAGGAATTTTCTTGATCTTTTCGAAAGAGACAGTTGGGTATATGCACCTTCCAAATCTAAGGCACAAAAAACCTTACAACCTGCCAAACCAGCAAATAAATCTTGAGCTGTGGGTAATGGATAGGTATTTGGGACGATAACTTTATTTACAGAAACCTTGCAATCTATCACAAGTCTGATTTCATTGTTCTTTTTAGCAACTACAATTACTGGAGACGCCCACTTACTAGTTTGGATTGGGGTAATTACTTTTTCCCTCTCCAGTTTATCTAAATATTCTAAAACTTTATCCCTTAACCTATAGGGAACGTCATACGCTTTTTTAAAAATCGGCCTCTCTGATTTCAGATCCAAGTCTGCTTCATATCCCAAAATTGGCATAGAGAAATCTTTTTTAAATAAATGACCATATTTTTGTTTAATTTCAGCGACAATATTATCACTGTTGTTATCAGTCAGACTGTTTACCGATAAAAAATCTGAGAAAAATGTTCTCCAGTTTGGGATGAAAGCATCCAACCATGGTCTGCCAAAAAGAGGAATAAAATTATTTGTGCAATTTAGCACTAAAAGCTTCAAAATATTTTGTTTTCCCCTAAAGTCAACCCTGACTTTAACCTCTCCGACTATAACAAGTTTAGCACCATTGACAACTATCAATTGCTTAGAGGATTTATGTATAGGAATATCAAATTTCGCAAAATACAGTGTTTTACTAATTACAGAAACGGAGGAACCACAGTCAACCTCCATTTCCAAACTTTTATCTTCAACTCGTACCTTCACCAAACATGGTTCATTTAATTTGTTAATAGAAGTAACATTCATGCATTGTAATCCTAAGTTACCTTCGTCCATATCATCGGTATCGGATTCCTCAGTGCGCATCCTGTTCATCAGCTCCGCTATGTCTGCCTGATTGCTTCCTGATGTCCCTGGCTTCATTTGTTCAACTAATTTAACTGCGTCTTTTTTTAAATTTTTCAGTTTAAAGCATTTCTTTTTGAGATGACCTTTAACTCCGCAAAAATCGCAATGTCTATTCTCAAAAGCTTCTCGAAAATCTGCAGGTTTAAAATGGCTGTGCTGTTTCCATCGACCGTGTTGGTGAAACTTATTGAATCTGAAAGCCTTTTGTCCAGGTTGGGAGAACTGACGCGGCCTGAAACCCAGCCTATCCCTTACTGGAATCCTACCATCTTTCCTAGGGGATATTGCTTTATTTGCATTGTATACAGCTGCTAGCTTACTCATTGCCCTCCCCATCGGCTGCCCGTTGGACAACGAAACTAGCTTATGAATAGAATATGGCTCAGCAGCTAAACCCTGCGCATGGCTCTTCGCCGCCTCCCAGGTTTGAATAACTTTTTCAGCTGCCTCAAGGGTCTGCTCAGCCTCGCTCAGAATACGCTGTTTAAGCATCATATCCCTTAAACCAGCCAGCAACCGATCCCGGATGGCTGTTTCCTTAAAGGCTCCGTAATTACAGAGTTCGGCCTGCAGCTTGAGCGCTAGCAAAAAATCTTCAGCCGACTCGTCAGCGTTTTGAGTGCGCTGGTTGAAAGATATTCTCTGGCAAACCCCTGAAGCAGTCTTGTCCAACCGCATTTTGAGCTTTTCAACCATGGCAGTTAACGGTACGTCGGTTAAACTACCTGTTGGAAAAAGCAATTTCAGCTCTGAATAGACATACGGTCCAACCAGTGTGATAAAATGTGCCTTTCGATCGTTTTCTGGGATCTTATTGGCAATAAATAAAAATTCTAATCGCTCTACCCAATGGGTAAAAGAAGTTCCTTTCCTAAAAGGCTCCATTGTGGTCGAGAAAGATTGAGCCATCTTACTAATAAATGTCAAATCAAAATAACAATAAAAAAAATCACCAATAAATCAAATGCACAAAAACCAGGAAAAAGGAAAATTCGAAAAAAAATATTTAGACAAATATCACCAACAATAAATAAATTACCAACCTCTAATAAATTTGTAAAAAAATAAGCAAAATATCTGGCTGCACTGGATCGCAAAATTTTTTCGATATACATATATGATAAAAAACACTTCACTTTTTCGGACAATTTTTCGTTTTTTTTTCACAATATGGGCAAAAAATTGAAAATAACGGAGAAATCACGTTAGCCCAATCGAATAACAGAAGAAAAATGGAAAAAAAACTCACCCGATCAAATCCAGATCGTGTTGTTACCCTCAATTTTTATCCGTTCAATCCGATTTTGATTTTCCTTACTCTAGTCTCAGCACCAGCTAGCAATGGATGAGCGAATCTCCAACCGGTAAGCATGAAAAGAAAATCATAAATTGTATTAGTAATTGATTAAAACAAAAGCTTTTTTCACCTGAAAAACAATGAAAATAAAAGAACTTTTGTACAACTGCTTTACAATTGAAAGAAAAAAAATCACACAAAAGGAAAAGCTGGAGTAAAAGGCAATTTCACTCGCACAATAGCCTTGAAAAGCACGTGGTTTTCTATTAAACTTACAGTTTTCTAGATACCGATCTGCCAGCACTGTTAAATCCTCCGAATCTAACGCTGCAAGTCCAAGGGTTCCGTCACCTACTTCAATCCAGTCCTGGAAGGTTGAACTGCCGAATTTCACCAGAGAAAATGTCCGTCGTACCGGTCCGTCAAGCGAAACTTCCTTCCCGCTGGAGATCCACACTTCGGTCCGTTGAACACCTCGTCGCCACTTTTTATATACCTAACTAAACCGGAACGGACGAATTCCCTACTAACACTTCACTAGGCACAGGATTTCGGATGACGAACTACACTTGTTCACTGTCAGCGTTAAAAGAGGACCAGCCTCGATATATTTTTAGTTTTATCTCTAGTATTGATCGATTAATCGATCAATACACACTAAGTATTTATTATCCTATGTATAAGTTAATAATGCTCGATTTCGAACATTACACTGTTATTCTTTTTATTCCCTAAGTGGGATAGAAAGATACCGTTATACAACAATCACAATACTCGCTCGGAGAAAAAAAAAGTGAGGGACACGCCGGGGTTAGCAAGAGGACCCGCAGAAAGTAGAAGAGCGAGCTGGAAGGCACCAGCAACCAGAGGAACGTTTGGGAAGATCATGGCTGATGCATCGTGGGAAGCCAGCAGGTGTCGTAAAGGAAAAAACGTAAGCCTCCTCGTGAGAGGTACAAGGGCAATATACTGATCATCGAAGTGAGCGATAAGATGGCCCACGCCGCTCTTAAGAAAGTGAGAGGAGACCCAGAGCTGAAGGAGTTGGAAGAGAACGTTGTTAAAACGAGGCACACTCAGAAAGGTGAGATGATCTTCGAGCTGAAGAAGGATCCTTCCGTCAAGAGCTTGCCCTACCATGAACTCGTGCTAAATCCGTGGGCAGCGAAGCGAACGTGAGAGCTCTGTTGTACGAAGCCGTAGTTGAGTGCAAGGGTCTAGACGAGATAATGACGGTAGAAGAACTGATGGAGCAGTGCAAACTAGATGTAGCGGCGACTATTCGGATTTGGAAATCGTATGGAGGCACTCAAATGATGGCGATAGGGATCTTTAATTTGGAAAAATTGTGCCAGTTTTTCATATGTGTTGGTAGCGGGTGTCCTTACGAGTACACTCATATCATTCTTAAGCCTTAATTATTATTTTATGATCTTTAAATTTAAAAAAAAACCAAATTAAATTCAACCAGCAAACTGACAGTTGTCCTACTAAATGACGTATCTGCTAATATCTCGTCGCCTCATTGTTAACAGCACCCCACACAGCATCATCTGGTACTTTGTCAATCCGCTAGCAGCCTGCCATCCCAAGTTTAATCTGCAAACTATGGTAGATCTGATAAGGCAACCTATTGAGTCGTGCAAGTCTCATGGGTTTGGATGTGTTATTGTCCTAAAAGGAAACAAATTAAAAAATGTTTTTTTCAATAGTTTCGGGCCAAAAAATTGAAAAAGGACTGAGATATTAACTCACGGTACTAATCTGCATCAGAATATGCCTTAACCCGCACACCCCTAAAGATCCCTATTCGACTACCGGTGGCCGTTGTCAACAAGCTAGCGGAGATCGGCAAGATAAAAGGCGCATGGCCGGTGTACTCGATGAGAATCGCTTCGCGAATTACCAAGCAGATGGTGCGATGCTTCAGGTGCTTTGACCACGACATCATGCGAGGAAGTGCAACGGCCCGGACTGGTCTGCATTGTGTAGAAAATGCGGAGAAAAGGGGCACATTATTACATAGACTGCACGATGCAACAAAGGTGCATGATCTACAAACTGAAGGACGGAAACGCCCACACGAAGTGCGGCTTCAAATGTCCCTGCATATAAAAGCCGTCGGCCACTTTCATACTGGCGAGCGAGTGCTTAAGAGGTGTTTCAGTTAAGTGAGTTGAACAGAGCGACCAAACCTTAACGCCATTCAGGTAATCAGATCGATAGGCCATCTTGACGCCTACTCGAATTCCACAATACATCCAGTAACTCTGGGATTGCTCTCCACTCACAGGACCTTTTGGTACTTACCATAATTTGGCATTCCCGGAAGTTGCGAACTCCCGTAGACACACCGCACACGCATCGGCCTGGGTGACTTGACGGCCACCTACGTCTAACCGTAAAGGACCAGCTTTCAGTTCTCTGATCATCAACGAAAATCAGGGACAAAGACTCGGGAAAAGGCCCTAATTACCAAGGAGAGCCACCTTTCTCGGTCTGGCAAAAGTCGGTCTCGTCCGTCGCCAACGAAGGAAGCGCCTGTTGGACACCTTGCCCAGAACGCCTTTCTGGGACCGCCATTTTACCCACCACCCCAGCATCTAACCATACAGCCTAGGAACCAGCTATCGCCATCTTGCACGAGGTCACCTCGCAACAATTCCCGATTCGAAGACGATCAGCGAGCGCTTGCCGGTTCATCTAGCTGCCAACAAACCACCAGTCAAACCCATAGCATTACACGAACATCACACCATAAAAGACAGACGTTAAGAAGGTTGAGTGTTTTTATAACAAAATATCCGCGAAATCCCTCCAGTTTGCCCAGTAGCGCGCCGACCCTGCGACTAGGTCCGAGTCACGTGCTGCTGAAGCTTGTCGGGTGAACCTTAAGTTACAAATGTTGGAGATAACCCAGTCTAATCTCGATCATTGCGACATTGCACAGCAACTGTTATGGCAGTCGACAACAGAAACAAAGTGCGACGTTGCAGTTATTGCAGAGCCGTATCGTGTTCCTCCCGGTAACGCTAACTGGGTAGTGGATAGTGCAGGATGGCGGCAATTCAAGTGATGGGCGGTTTCCCTTTCCAAGAGGTGGCGGAAAGCACATACGAAGGCTTCGTGATCGCCGGGATCAACTGCGTATACGTATGTAGCTGTTATTCTTCCCCACGGTGGACACCAGAGCAGTACAATCGGATGCCGGGCGCACTAACCGACTCGTTAGTCGGACGAACGCCGGCTGTTATAGGAGGAGATTTTAACGCTTGGGCCGTGGAGTGGGGTAGCAGGCAACGCAAGAAGTTACACCACGTTCCGCTAGCACATTCCGTAAAGACGGTCGGGAATCCATCATCGACATAACATTCTGCAGTCCTTTGCTGATGGATAACACCAGCTGGCGAGTTAGTGAGCAGTACACACGTGCAGTGACCACCAAGCGATCCACGACACCATTGATCGGCGGAATTGTACGGTAACGCAAAGAGTGAGGACTGGCGAGCGGAAGTGGAAAATAAAGGACTTCGACGAGGACCTTTTTGTGGAAGCACTTCGTGCTGACAGCGTCACTCCAATTCCAAGCGCAGATGAGCTGTCGGAAACAGTAGCGAGGACATGTGATGTAACAATGCCGAGGAAAATGGAGTCGAGGAATACCGGCGTCCGGCGTACTGGTGGGACGAAAAGCTCAGTATCCTCCGGACTGCCTGCCTAAAAGCCAGAAGACGCGTTCAGAGAGCAAGATCTGAGGTAGTCAGAGAAGAGTGTAAAGTAACATTCCGCGAGAGAGTGCTAAGCAAGTCCACCTGCTACAAGGAGCTGTGTAGAGAAGTCGAAATGTGCGCTGACAAACTGGAAATTATCGCTGACAAACTGAAAATTATTGTCCTGACGATAACCGACGAGACCATCAAGAGGGTGATGTTGACGGCAGAGACAATAAGCATCGTGGAAAACTGAATGGCGGCCGTCGAGTTGCAGCTGGCTCTTCACAAGACGGAGGTAGAGCCGGTAGCGGGGGACACTCAAGCCGATCGATGCGTGCGCTGAAGCACTTGGGTGTGCTGGTCAACGATGGGTTAAATTACAACAGCCATGTTGACTATGTATGTGAGAAGGCTGCGATGACAGCTAACGCATTGGTAAGGATCATGCCGAACATTGGAGGAGCAAGATGCAGCACGAGACGTCTCCAAACGGGTGTCTCATACTCAATACTGAGGTATGGCGTATCGACCTGGGCTGCTGCGCTGAACTCAAAGCGGAACCAGGTCGAAGTTTACAAGCACGTTTCGCCTCATGGCTGATCGTGTCGCGAGCGCGTACAGAACGATATCATCGGAGGCGGTATGAGTAATTGCCGGGATGAACCCCATCACGAAATGCAGAGAGACTGGTCAGAGCCGACTCGGTGGCTAAGTGGCAGCAAGAGTGGGACAAAGTGGAGAAAGGAAGGTGAACCCACCGACTCATTTCAATTGTGTCGGTGTGGGTGCAAGCATGGAGAGATGAACACGTACTCTTCGAGTGCCCTAGGTTCGAAGAAGTTGGAAGGGGTATACCTGGGGTGACAGTTCACAATATCGAGTTACGAGTATACTCTCCGAGCTGCTGATAAAGTAGCGAAGGGACCAGCAAAGTAGTTTGGCTTTCGGGAGAAATTCTACTGCCGGGGAACTCTCCGCCGGTGTAGACTAGGGACCAGTTGAGTAGTACGCGACGTAGCATCGGGTTCACATAGTCGGGGCGTTAGCGAATGGGACGTCAGACTCCACCAGAATCGCCGGACTGCCCTCGATACCCTACCAGGTAGCTCGTGAGTAGGCTAGATCCATCGTCGGGGATTAGAGCGAGTAGACCGCGTCGAATAGCTAGCAGTGGTCGTTGGGGCGCCAGTGAACCGGATACTATGCTCCACCCGGAATGGCTGGACAGACCTCTACTGGTTGGTCCGTTGAATAGGCTAGGTCCACCGCCGGGTACTAGATCGGGACGAAGCGTGAAGCTAAATTGCACACCGAAACGAATATTGGTATCGGTAGAATGTACCGCCGGGGCACAAGTCCACAATTTAGCAAATTCAGATCAATAACGGAGTTGCAACCAGGCGCTGTTGCACAAGCTCAATTTAAAAGACAACTAAAACAACAAACTAACTAAAGTTGGAAATGTTAATTGAAGTATAAGTAAAACGTAACACTCTCGGTGATCGGCTGTCCGGAGTTCAAGTTGCTTGATAAAAATGCTAGGAAATTCCATGAACGTCTTTCGTCCATATTGCTAAGATCATATTGTCTACCAAGACATACCTTCTGACCTTTTCCCTTCCCTGCTAACAAAATTCCTTTCTCGTGATGGTAGTCCTGATCTCTATCAACAGCGAGTATCGAACTAACAGTCCTTTCCTCTCCCCGCAAAACAGCATCGGTAGTGGCTGGCGTATTGATTGACTATTTCATGAAAATGTTGATTCAGTGAAACATACACAGTGAAAATAATTTTCTCCTCCTATCCACGAAGTTCAACTACGGGCACTCTATCTAAGCTAAGCTAAGAACCTTTTCAAGGCGAACCAGACTACAGACAGACAGCCTTATATACTTATGCAGACAAAAACAGTAAAACTATCGACTATGAATAAAATCTGGCATCACGGAAGATCCCTTAATAATCCCATCGTGCCAGATGATCTTAATCCCTCGAACGCACCGGAATTGCGGTCATTTGAGAACTGGTGAACCATCACAAAGCAGACGCTCCGGAAGCTAGGGAAGTGAAATCGATAGCAGAAATAAGGAAAAATAGATTTCCACACAAAAACAAGATGGGCCAAACGATGTACAAGAACTGAGCAGTGTTAAGAGGAACGTACGTGCATTTGGATATGGCTAAGAAAGTGAATAAAAGTAACTTGTAAAAAGTTTAATAATATGCTTTATTTCATTCCCTGAAAGTTTGAAAACGATTTTCATTCCCTGAAAGTTTGAAATGGGTGAATTTTGACGAACGTTTTCTTGTGATGCAATTTGATTTCGTACACCCTTTATCAGAGGTGGGAAAAAACCGGTTTAGTACCGGTGCGGTAAACCAAATTTTCACACGATTTTGTGTTTCCTTTACATCGTGTGCGGTCTTACCGCTGGTTGTGTTTCAACGAGACACGAAAACCAAACCGAATTTCGTTTACACAGCACCGTGGTTTGGTTTTGATTTTCGTTTACCGGTGCACGAGTATGGAACGAAACACGAGAATACCGAAACCAAACTTCGGCTGTGTTGCGGTTGTGTATTCGGGTTGATGTTTATCGGCTATGCTAGTGCTGCCAGCATTTTTATTAGAAATTCAGTGCATATTTATTTTAGATATAATATCAGGTATTTTTTCGGTAATTGAAAAATTGTTCTGAGACATCTTCCATGTACAACAAAAATGTTCCTCGTCATTTTGGAAGAAAATAAATGACTTACCTTATCTCAATATTACGGCATTTTCACGATGATTTATCATCAGGAACTTTGCAATATGGGTATGTTTGGTATGAGGAACTGCCCAAAATTGAAAGAAAAAGGAAGTTTATTAGCCTTCGCTATTTTTATATGAGAGACTGAGAGCAAGAGTGGATTAAAATTTTGTTCAGAGCAAAAGTAGGTTACAATATTCCCTTAGATCCGAAATGGTATATTTATCAAAACTTCAGGCAAAAGCGGGTCAAATATCATTTAGCGCAAAAATTAGGTTTGTTCCAGTACACGGAAGTCACTCCCTGTTGCTCCGGAGCAAAAAATTCTTGCTCCTTTTCACTCCGATTTGCTACCAGAAGAAGAAAAATAAAAGAAGATAATACAGGAACGATTTTCTCCCTGTTTGCTCCGGAGTACTTCCAGTTTCTCCTGGTACTGGAACAAACCTATTGTTCGACAAAATTTTCAGAGCAAGAATGGTATAGAATATTAACCCATTTTTGCGGTACGAAAATAATACATAGGTTCATAACAGGTGTTCAGAATATTTCTTATTCGGACTTGTGAACAGAAATCGTAAGATTTTGGATCCGTATAGGTCAGCAGAACCGAAAATCGACCATTACCGCCATTTTGAAATCCAAGATGGCGACTTCCGGTTACCACAAAATAGTGAGAACCACCATCAATATGGGTGTCATTTGAAAGGATATGGTCAGGACACCGAAAATTGACCATTACCGCCATTTTGAAATCCACGATGGCGACTTCCGGTTACCACAAGAGTGAGAACCACCATCAATATGGGTGCCATTTTAAAAGATATGGTCAGCAGACACCGAAAATTGACCATTGGCGCCATTTGGAATCCAAGATGGCGACTTCCGGTTACCACAAAATAGTGAGAACCACCATCAATATGGGTGTCATTTGAAAGGATATGGTCAGCAGACACCGAAAATTGACCATTAGCGCCATTTTGAAATCCAAGATGGCGACTTCCGGCTACCACAAAATAGTGAGAACCACCATCAATATGGGTGTCATTTGAAAGGATATGATCAGCAGAACTGAAAATTGACTAATAGCGCCATTTTGAAATCCAAGATGGCGACTTCCGGTTACCACAAAATAGTGAGAACCACCATCAATATGGGTGTCATTTGAAAGAATATGGTCAGCAGACATCGAAAACTGGTGAGAACTACCATCACTATGGGTGTCATTTGAAAGGATATGGTTAGCAGACCAATAATTGACAATTACCACCATTTTGAAATCCAAGATGGCGTTTTCTAGTTACCACACCATCATCAATATGTGTGTCATTTGAAAGGGTGTGGTCACCGAAAATTGACCATTACCGCCATTTTGAAATCCAAGATGGCGACTTCCGGTTACCACAAATAGTGAGAACCACCATCAATATGGATGTCATTTGAAAAAGGTGGTCATTTGAAAGAGGTTTTATATCTTAAGGTTATTTGAATTACTATATGATACCGCGAGAATTGTTGCTTTTTCTCTTCTTTCAATAACATTTAGATACGATATATAATTTGTTACTGATTTATGGAAGGTTTCAAAAAATGTTTAAAGATATCTACAGAAGTTACAGCCAGGTCTTCTGTCAAAATGTTTTTGTCTGTACCTAGGATGATAAGTTTATATTGCTTTTCTGTTTTATTGGCAGACACGTTCCATATATCGAATGTTTTTATCACTAAGACATCTGACAACATGCTTCTGTAGGTATTTTCAAAGAACGAGCAGATCCCACTGGGTTTGCGCCAACTGAACGGCGGGGGTTAGTTGGATATTTTGGTTTGATTTGATTGATTTGATTGATTTGATTGATTTGATTGATTTGATTGATTTGATTGATTTGATTGATTTGATTGATTTGATTGATATGATTGATTTGATTGATTTGATTGATTTGATTGATTTGATTGATTTGATTGATTTGATTGATTTGATTGATTTGATTGATTTGATTGATTTGATTGATTTGATTGATTTGATTGATTTGATTGATTTGATTGATTTGATTGATTTGATTGATTTGATTGATTTGATTGATTTGATTGATTTGATTGATTTGATTGATTTGATTGATTTGATTGATTTGATTGATTTGATTGATTTGATTGATTTGATTGATTTGATTGATTTGATTGATTTGATTGATTTGATTGATTTGATTGATTTGATTGATTTGATTGATTTGATTGATTTGATTGATTTGATTGATTTGATTGATTTGATTGATTTGATTGATTTGATTGATTTGATTGATTTGATTGATTTGATTGATTTGATTGATTTGATTGATTTGATTGATTTGATTGATTTGATTGATTTGATTGATTTGATTGATTTGATTGATTTGATTGATTTGATTGATTTGATTGATTTGATTGATTTGATTGATTTGATTGATTTGATTGATTTGATTGATTTGATTGATTTGATTGATTTGATTGATTTGATTGATTTGATTGATTTGATTGATTTGATTGATTTGATTGATTTGATTGATTTGATTGATTTGATTGATTTGATTGATTTGATTGATTTGATTGATTGTTTTCAATTTGATTGATTTCATAGATTTCATTGTTTTCATTGATTTAATTGATTGTATTGATTGCATTAATTTCAATGATTTGATTGATTTGAATGATCGCATTGATTGCATTGATCGCATTGATTTCATTGTTTTTATTGATTTCTTTGAAGTCATTAATTTCAATTTCAACATTGTTACATTAACATCAACGACTTTCCCAAATCAATACATTTATCGGTTTCATCGGATTATTCGCCAAGAAAGATAGCCATTTTGAATTTCGTGTCCGTTATCTTGGTTTTTAATATGGTAAAGAACATCAATTGTGAAACGTTAACAATCGCCCAGAACCTAACATTTCGATATTGCCCCATCGACTCTCAACAACTAACCTTATTCAATTCAGTTGTTCAGTTGTTTATTCGGCAGCACTGCACATGAATTTACTGCCTCTTCTTTCAACCGAAGCACCGCGTACAGAAAAAAAACCAGTTTTCTAAAGCCGAACCGATACCGCTGTTTAGAATACATTAACACGAGTTGAAAATCGTGCACACATGTAAACGGTGCTGAGTGACTCGGTTTGGTTTTCAAAACCGACACTCGGTCAAGGTTGTCATTTCGTTTACCGTGTGAACGAAATCAAAACCGCACACGATGTGGATCGCTCGTTTACACGTGTTGAGACTTTGAGCACCATACCAGTGACTGTACGTACCGGTTGGTTTTCTTACCCACCTCTGCCCTTTATCACAATTTATTGAGATGTATCATGTGCAACATGATACCCCATTATGTGATAATTTATCTGTTAAACAGAACTTCTATCCCTACTCGCCCGTGGTGCCAGCGGTGGTACTTCAATGTAGATCGGATAACCATCCCTGGTGGAACCTTTAGTCGTAGTGGGCATTCGCAGGATGTCTGTTCTCCTCTTATGGCGATTTCGCTTGAACCTGAAACTGAGTCAGGTCTAACCCCAACCGCTGTCAGTTCATACATTTTGACAGCAGTTGGGGTTAGGAACTGACTCAGTTTCGCCTCAAACGAAAACCACATTAATAATGTAATAATGACCCTATTTGTCAGGGCGGCTTATATTCTTCTACCTGAATTTTGTAAAGTAAACAAAACAACGAAACATTATTTTACCGTATTTATTTACTACGATTTCCTCTGTTCGGCACACTTCGATGATGCTGCTGGTCGCCACCTGCAAATGGGATGCGGTTTCTCACTGCTTCCGATCTGCCGGGATTCCCAACGGCCACGTTCTCCCTGCTGCGAATGCTGCACGCTCATTCAAAACTACTCAAAATTTGAGTACACAACACTCAATTTCAAAAATGGGAGCAATATGTCAAAAAATGAGTTTTTATTTGAGTAAAATTAACTCAACTAGTGAGTAACCATTCAATTTTCGAAATTTCGAGTGAAAAAAGCACTTATAGACTTATCCAGCTGCGTTAGTATTGTGCCGTTTTGACGTTTAAATTGGGAGGAAAACAAATCATTTGTACTGCGAATTGGGAGGAAAACAAACCGCTTTCCAGGCATCGTTAGCGCCTTTCAGGTTCAGGTAAATGATATTTGAAGTGCCGGTGAGATTTTTTGTTGCTATATTAAAAATACGAAATTTTTTGCATTTGCTTTTTGAGTAAAATCTACTCAAAGTTGACATTTTCATCCCAAACTCAAAACTGAGTAAACGAAGCAAACTCATTTTTTGACTACGTGCACTTTTTATGAAATTGAGTGGCTGGCCACTCAAATTTGAGTTTTTATGAATGAGCGTGTGGTTGTCGTTGACTGCTACGGCTGCGTTCCTTTGCACTTATCCAGGTAGGTAATTTAAGCTCCTTAATTATTGAAACCGTCACAGCGAAGGAGGCGAACTATCGCCGGATCGTCTATTCGCCGTAGACGATCCCGAAAGTCACCACGGTGAACAGGGCCGGCGGATAGCGTGGGTAGTACTACCCACTCGAAACCGAGTGTATAATTACCCACTCGAAATTTTGAACATTTTCATAAATTTGAAATCACCCAGGTAACCAACAAGCATTAGTGTATGCAGTAAAGTAGCGTAAAATTCGCATTTCGGATGCTTCTTGCCGTATGCTAGCATTCGTTATGCATAACTGTTGTTAATCAGCATTCGAAAAACTGTTTAAAAACTTCTTGCCACTAAGCAGCATTCTGAATGCACAACAGCAGTAAAAAAGCATTTTCATGGCACAGCAGTAATTTAGCCGTATATTTTGCCAAAAGCGACTTTTAAATAGCTTTTAATATGACTTAAGTGCTTATCAAGTAGCCGTTAAGTTGCATTTAGCATGCTTATTGGTTACCTGGGCAGCCACGTATGTATCTCGGTCGCTCATTTGAAAATATCGATGCACGACAACTTCATTTGCACAAACAAACTGCAAGTGAGACAAATTCCTATTATATTACTCTCACCCTATGCTTACTACCCACTCGTGATAAAAGTGTAACACCGGCCCTGACGGTGAACTTCCCAAAGGGAACTTTTGTTCACCTTGCTCTGATCTTCTTGGCAATTAACTGTGGAGAAGAGCCTGTTTGACTGCGCTTCCTCAGTGAGAACGGACGATGCTTCGGATATTAGTCGGGAACGCAAGTGGTTTCTTCGCGATTAGCTCCACTACGGCGATCCTGCACCATAGTTGTAAACGGACCACGGGCCGGTACTTTTGCCAGGCTGAACTGGCTGTTTCACACTCGGTGATTGTGGCGGAATACTGTCCCGAAAAAGGCTTGTTTATTTTGGGCGCTTTTTCTACCGTGGTCCGTCATTTATTAACCTTCTGATTCTAATGGCTATGGCCGATCAAAACAAAACAGAACAAATCGCCGCATAACGGTCCCCGCCGATGAGCAGCATAACCAGCGCACACATATTTATGTAAGAGGTGAGTGGAGATCTACATGAGCCCTATGTTATTTATTTACAACTATACAACAAACATTACTACACCTATCTGGACTAACAAAATCATTCACGAATTAAAATACAGTCTTGATTCGTTGGTTGGACACTTTTTAACTGGACCGCTTTTTAGTTGGACCTCCGCTAGTTGGACCATTGTCCAACTAAAAAGCACCTGAACGCCAAAATCTCATGTAAAATTTACTTTGACAATTAATCTGGCAATATTTAGAGATGTAAACAGATGCATTTACACTACCAACGTTTCCTTTGGAGAGTTTTTGACATTTGTCAGTCGGTCCAACCAGCGAATTAAGTTCGTTAGTTGGACAAGGCTGTGGCCCAACCAGCGAATTACGACTGCATAAACAAAATTTTTTGCAAAAGGTTTAATGATCATACGGAACAATGGTGAGCATTTATGTTGTAAAATAAATACACTCTACGGAGTGATACACAAAATCAGATATATTTTCACCTAGTGCTAAATTGTAACCGGGCTACAAATTCTAAACTTGTAAACGTTTGCGAAGCATGTTTGAAAAGATGATGGGAATCACAATAACGATGATAGTTATGGTTAAACCGGATCAAACATCGTACTTCTACGACCTTGATCAAGTGAGGATTTCGGACAATCTTAGATCGATGCAAAAACTGACCACCGCTATTATTATATTTGTTCACTTTTATTAGTTTTTTGCCTATTTGATAACTTTCATATTAATGGGAAGTGGCTATGTGTTTGTGAGTGGATTTTTCATTTGCTTTTGCCTCTCTTCACTGTTTGCTCGTGAGTTGAAAATTGAACTGTTGCTCGGTCAATCGTTGCGTTGCTTTGCTACTGTAATTTTCCGTTACGTTCCAACTGCTTTATGGTTGTATTAGTTCGTATTAGACATGACATTCGTGTTTGCTATGTGTTGACGTTATGTTTCGCTATTGCAATTAGTTTCATATATGTATTAGGTTGGTTGGTTGGCTTTGATTTTACGTTTTGATTTATTTTCCACAGTGAGGGTTCAATATTTCGTAAGAATGTGTTGCATGCATGTTCGTTCCTATTGTTTGCTTCTTTCTTTTGATTATTGTTTTCGTCTTGAACGAAACTTTAATTTTTCGTGTTTTACTTTCAATCGAATCGTTCTAGTTTTACTGCTACTGTAAAATTGTAGTGCCTGTTCGATGCGATTTCATGTAATAACAAATGGTTTTCGTTTATTGGTATTAGTTATATCTTGTTATTTTTTCGGGTTGTGGTTTGGCTTAGTAACGAAAAAATGGATTCGAGCATAACGCTAATCTTTTGGCGAATGCGATTGATTCGTGTTTCTACTCTATCGCCAAGTGTAAAGATTGTGTTTTTTCTGCAGATAATTGAATAGTGTAATTTTCTCAATTTGAACAGCGCTTGTTTTAGATTTCCCTCTCTACTTCTATTCGCTATAGTATGGTTAATTCGATTCATTTGCATATAGTAGTATTATACTTTTATCAATTAAGTATTTGATTCATTATTCATATATTAGACTAGAAAATAGTGTTTTAAATTGTTTCATATATGGGTACTCTCTATCGATACATTGTTGTTTTTTTTAGTAAATGTCTTGTTAACCTAACCACACAAGTGTTTTCGTCTGTATTCAATGGTCAAGTAATCAATTTCTGTTAGCAGATAAGATGAAATAAACGTTCAGAGCGTGGACATTTGACTCTATTCTTGAACGTAAGGAGACTTCTAAGAGGTTGCTAAAGTTATTATTATTCCTTTAGTCTTCTGGTTCGAACAGAATGTGCGGTGGAGTCACAGTTCAGTAAATATTTTGAAGAATATAACCTTTAAGATAGTCTGACAAGATACGTTTCTATTATTACAACAAAGAAATATGTTTCAGACAGTGCAGCGGTATGTTCCAGTTGCTTTGTTTTGTTTGATTTGGTTTGAAAGCTCTGGTAAAAGCAAGTATAAAGGTGTGAACAGTTTTCCATGGCATTGTCGCTATACCTTGAACGCGGTCGATGAAATTGATCAATTTTAACAATAGGTCTCCATCACAGTTACGCTAACGGTTAATATCAGTTCTATTTAACTGCGGGAAAAGATGAATGGATACATAAACACACTTTAAATCAACATACAAATATGATGGATTCCTAACTATTAGAAATAGAAGCAGCAATGCCATGCATTACTCGAAACATATATATAGACACGAGTAACTGTTGCCAGCGTTACTTTATTTATCACAATGAAAACAATGGAAAGGATACTGCAAAATCGGTGATAGACAATGTCGTTTTGTTTTATTTCTAATTTATAGGGAAGCTCCTATTCGTCGTACGGGGATTCACTACGGTGGAAATTTGAATGCCCTGTCTTAGCATATAAGATTTGAAACTATCGAAATTTCTAGAACTATTCGATTTAGTCAGCTCTTTTGATATATGTATTTGTTGTTTATTATTATGTTTTGATTTGTAACTCGTTCCTTCAGTTATTCCTGTATCCGATTGTGTTCTGTTGTCTTAAAACCAGTTTAAACAACGAGACATAGCATATTTCTTTGGTTCTTTCTCTGTGACCGTGCTGTCCATTTTGTTTATTTTGATTTCTATCTTTGCAATTTGATTGACATTGCTCGGAGTGGGTGTGTGTTTCTTAATGCATTGGAACTTTTGCTTGCTACTCCCAGTACTGCACCCAACATGTAACCACGCCGGTGTGTGAATGCATTGTTTAGGATGCATTTTATTTGTACCCTACTCACGTGAATGTTTCCTAGTTCTGATATCTATTTTTATTCACTGTGACACATGCATTTTCATGGATTATTGTGTTATTAGTCAATTCTTTTTGAGGTTGTTTTCACTTTTAATCTTTTTGTCACAAAATGATTTTGAGGGAACTAACTGCCGACTTTGCGATCACCACCAAAACATACCATACAAATTAAACATGTAATTACCTAGCATTACCTAGGATCTAGAGTAACTTTGTCAGATGAGTAAAATCCCAGAATAGTTGTAAATGCCCGTTTCTGCTGATGCAGTCAATTTCACGGTACTATCCGCTCGAAGGTGGCTGACATATTGTTTCCCAGACGTTCGGTAGTGAAAACATTTCGCGTTCAATTACTGCAGATAGTAAAACTGACCGGGGTTTCCTTTGGTGAGAATGAGATCACCGGGCACTTCTTTAGATTTGAGATTTACACATGCGGTTCTTTCTATACCAATCAACGAAAATTGGATACTGATGATGGAAAAATCTTCAATTTTCAATTGAGCGAATCAGATGAACTATTCAGAGATCATCAGCAAAGGACAGTCATGAAGTCTTCAGCATTTGATGTACAACATTGAAGTACAGCAGGAACATCAATGATAGCAGGTGCCTTCCTTGGGATATTTGTTGACGGTGAAGTAAATGGTGGCTCCAGGCAATCTTTATCACTCGATCCGTGGGGTAGGGTCGAAACAACTACAAAAATTATTATTATAATTATTCCAAATATCTGTGATTCTTTCTATACCAATCAACGAAAACTGGTTACTGATGTTGGAAAAATCTTCAATTTTCAATTGAGCGAATCAGTAAAGTACAGCAGAAACATCAATGATACCAGGTGCCTTCCTTGGGATATTTGTTGACGGCGAAGTAAATGGTGGTTCCTGGCAATCGCGATCCGTGAAGTAATCTAAATAACCACAAATGTCTGCATTTTAGCTGTTGTTATATCGCGGTTCAATTTATCAAAAGCATTGATCGCAACATTCCATATTCTCTATTATGTAGGATATTTGACACAGAATGTTAGTCGCTGTCAAACGTCCAGCCGTGAAGCCATGCTGATCATCACCAAGATATTGCTGGGAGTGAGCTTTAATAGGTTCCATAACAACCAGCTAGAAAAACTTGGAGACAGCACTCAATTAAGTTATTCCACGATAATTTTTGACGTCTCGCTTATTTCCCATTTTACGGACTGGAAACATGTTCACGGATTTCCAGCTCGATGGAGATGCTCGAGAGATAGGAATAAACGGAGGCACCGAAACGTCGATTCCGTGGTTGTAGATAAGCTGTTAGAAATCTTAATGTGCTGCACAGATTTTTATAGCTGCGCAGATTTCCAGTTATTTGTTATAATCCACATACTAGCACAGATTTAGATGCTTGTAACCCGTTTTGGCAACAATTTAGCACTGGGTGTAAATATACCTTTTTGTGTATACACTCCGTAGAGTGTATTTTTTACACAAATTTAACGACACTGAGTCCATCTGGATAAAGACTCGCCATCTCTATTGTTTGACTATCATTTATCTGTCAGTGTCATTCCAATCGAGCATGCGACCTATCACCCAGTGAGCAAATTTTCTGGCAGAGACCGCTCTGCTAAATTTCTGTAAGTCTTGGTTTGGCAGCCCTGTCTGATTTCTGCGCGTATCCTGTCGGGTTAGTTGAGCTAGGGCGAACTCGGTTTCGCTCGCGTTTTCTAGCAAACTTTGACAGGAACCGAGCAAAACCCTGGCATAACTCGGACATAAACTGTGCAAAGATCCTGGCAATTCCTACCTGGTAGAATTTAGCACGAATCGAGCAAAACATTTGACAAAGATGTGGTAGGAAGCGTGCAGAGATCTTGGCCGTACATTTCTGGCTGGATTCTGGATAAAAGTGAGCAGCATCGGTTGGTTTAACCGCTTCTGTCAGAAACGGTTGTTGCATTTGAGCGAATTCGTTGCCAGAATTTTCGCAGAAATCGCGCAAAATGCTCGCAGAAACTCTGCCAGCATCAATTTCACTTTGCTCAACTTTGTGCTTGCCACGCTGACCGGGCAATAGCCCTCGTTCCAGAAGGATTCGAAGCGGTTTTCTAATAAGATTTTCGATTGATTGACACCGGTGTAGTCAAGGTGCTTAGAGTTCTAAGGTGATTCGTTTTTGGCAGTAGCTAGGTGAGGAGTGAGGTGAGCGTGTAGCAGACTGCGGGGATGAAAAATGACAGCGAAAAACTTTGTTTACCCACTGAAATCCAACCAAACATATGGAGAGAACTAGTAAACAATGTTGTTAGCTGTCGTTTCTAAAACCAACATGGCTGATCGGCATTTTTGGGGATCGTATCACCTGAGAATAAAAACACCGTGGGTGTAGCGGTTTTGCACTTTCTAGCAGAAGTGTCACTGAAACATACCCAGTTTTCTGCACTTCTGCTAGAAAGTGAAAAAATGGTGCAGTTTCAGTGCACTCCACTACACCGGTGCCAATCAATCGAAAACCCCATTAGGATTGAGTGCTTTTGACAGGTCTCGTGCTCGATTGGAATGACACTGACAGATAATTGGTAAACAGACGATAGTGATGGCGAGTCTATATCCAGAGGGATTCAGTGTTTTTAGTAAAATTATGCTTAACGGTCACATTTTGTTGTAAAGTAGCAGTCATCGTGGTTGAGACCGAAAGTGACAGCAACAACCAGACCCCCAGAAAATCGTTTTCTTGAGTGCACGGGTGCGACGGTAGATTCCGGTCGTAAGTGCCGGCTCGTTTTCCGGTTTCTCAATGTTTTGTGGGGTTGGGTCGCCGGATAACGGAAGTAAATTGCCAAGGAGCCGCTCGCTTATCCGATTGAACAAAAAGGATCTAAACGGGTACCAGTGCCGTTCTCACTGTAGAGCATCAGTCAAACGAGCCAAGCTCTGCTCCAAAGTTAACGGGCAAGGAGAACGAAGCAGGGCGGGCAAAGGTTCCGCCTGAGTAGTGCATCGCGATGACTTCCGGGATCGCTTACGGCGAGTAGTTCGCCACCGTCGCTAGGGTGGTTTCAACAAAGAAGTCAAACTCATCTTCCTAGCTACCCGCAAAGGACTGCGGCCGGAAGAGATAACGACATGCCGGGAGAACTCGGCCGTTGTAACACCGACGAACAGACATGACAAAGGTGTGTCCCATGCAAAATAATGATTATTTTGAAATGAAGCGATTGCTACTGTCAAACTACGACATATTGCTCCGGCATGTTTGAATCAGCCTAGTCAACAAAAATTCGGACGAACATGGTCAGGCGATTTAAACAGTTTGACGTGCTACGCACTTGCTTGATTACAGTGCCGAGCAACAATTTTGCTGCAAGCAAAGCAGCTGTCAACTGTTCTTTCACTCAGACTGGACACGAATGGTCGATTAAAAAATGCCTCCAGGAAAACGATATGTATCGTGAGTGAGTTTTCCGCGAATAAACCAGACTGTCGCGATCAATTTCGCCCCTTCGTTCCCCAGAGAAAGGGACGACATTTTTGGATCAAAAGCGCTCTATAGCTATCGATTTTTCTACAGAGGTAATTTGCGAGCTAACTAGATGCAAGCGGGGAGTCACTAATGATGTTACTTTAAGGGCTTTGCTTTGGCAACCGACAACTTCTGGGTGGCGGAACGCCTTAACCAGGTCGACACGGTGGATAAAGATTGACGGTACAGAACGGCTTGTACACGAACGGGGTCTACACACGAGCAACGAGAATAGCTCGCGACGAAGGTGTTGCGGAAAGTAGAGCACTCTAGTTAGAGTGTGGCCAAGAGGCCATGACGTGTCCAAACGGACATGAAATTTGACGTATTCACAATAGAAATACGACAGATTTCTGCTCGTTTGGATACGTCAAACGCGTCTTGGCCGCACTCTAACTAGAGTGCTCTAGCGGAAAGTACTAGACCATGCCCTCACATGGTTTAGCCCAGTAAAGTTCAGCCGGAAATGAACTGGAATTCTGGCTGGTTCCAGTTCGTATTCCGGCTCCAGTGCAACAACCGATTCTAACTAGAATCGGTTGTGTCACTGGAGCCGGAATACGAACTGGAACCAGCCAGAATTCCGGTTCATTTCCGGTTGAGCTTAACTGGGAGTGCGTGTGCAAGTAAGGTAGTGAAAGAGGGAGATGGTGGAATTGGCCTAGAAAGCAGCGTTCAGGAAAGAGAAAAGTAAGAGAAAGCGGAGCGGGGTAGTCCATGTAAAGGATTCGGGAATGAGAAGGAAATGCTGTGAAGAAAGTATTAACAATATACGAAGGAGAAAGGTAGAAACAAAGCAATCAGGTTTGTGTAGAATCTGATTTGTGGAATGTTATGATTTCCCGAGTTGGGTAAGCTCTTTTAAGCTACAGAGTGGATCATCGATACACTGTTGCGTGGTAAGTACGCACGCGTGGCATATTTTCTAACAGAAAAGAAATTAATCCGCATTGGAGGAAGCAGAAGAAATCAGGGATGATTTGCTCGATGCAAGTGCACAGAAAGAACTACTCCTTGAGCCTGGGAAGATTAGGCACGGTACCACCGGACTGACGATTAGGAAAGTCTTGACACTGAAAAAGGGCCTTCTACATGGGTAAATTGCGTGCTAACTCAATGAAAGCGAAAAGTCGTTAACGATGTTACCTTTAGGGTTATGTGTTGATAACTTCAAGAAGGCTGGAACATTGTAACCCGGCTGACATTCACAAGCGGCGGTAGATAATATTCAGAAGCGAACACGAATGTGGTCGACACACGAGTGACGAGAATAATTCGAAAGTCTTCACTGCAGGTCACGGGTATCCGTATCGGGAGAAATTCCGACGTCGTGGAACTCTCAGTCGGAGTAAGGTGAGTTTACTTCCGGGGACTGTTCGAGTAGATTGCGACAAACAGGGATCTAAATAGCTCACGGAGATCGACGCCAAATAGCTTAGAAATCAGGAGCCAACTGGCTTGCGGTCATTTATCTACGAGTGAAGTGGCTAAAAAGCTTAAGTACGCAGAGGATTGAAACGACGTAATTGACGGAGAGAATGACAAAAAGCAAGAGGAAAGTCGGGTGCTAAATGGAGGAATTAAGCGAGGCTCCGAGTTAATTGTAGAAAACTCGTGAGCAAAAGAAAGAGGTGATATCAAAGCACAGCGGTGTATGCGTATGTAGTTGTTATGCCCCCCCCCCAAGGTGGACGCTGCAACTGGCTCGTTAGTCGGACGAACGCCGATTGTTATAGGAGGAGACTTGAACACTTAGGCCATGAAGTGGGGTAGCAGGTTAATAATCGAAAGAGGTTACAGCTAGTTGGAAGCCGTGGCGAAGCTGTATGTTAGGTTGTGCACCGATGGTTGCGCTAGCAAATTCCGTAACGACGATCGGTGAACCATCATCGACGTAGCGACTGACGACGTAACAGCACCAGGCGATCCACTGTACCATTGGTCGGTGGAACTGTCTTGTAAGGCGGGATACTTCGACAAGGGCTGAATCTCTTCGTGCAGAGAGGACCGCTCCAATTCCGAACGCTGATAAACCACCGACTAACCGACGTGCCACATGGAACAAAAATGCGTCAGATATTGTCCTAATTGTTTAAATTAAAATACGTTGTTACACAAGCGGCATCTGTATAATGGTTCGCGTGGTAGTCCTCGTCGATAACACAACAGTACGCAAAAACCAAGGTGTATCGACCAGGTATGCTAGAACGAAAAAACTTTCTTAACATGTTGAAGGTCGTTTTTGCAGTTTTTTTGTTATCCTATGTATGTACTATTTAACAAAACTGTCCGTTACAAGCAAAAAAGTAACAGAATACATGCATTTTTCATGAGTTCTGAATATTATTCTGATGCATATTACCACTACATACGCAGTTGAGGGAATTGCACACCTTCTGTAATATAAACATATTGTCTATCCTGAGATAAACTAGCGTTTCGTCGAGTTGTTGCTATATGTGACAAACATGAGTGCGAACGAAACAAAAATAAACGTCAAACCGTTTTTTCGCTTGCACTAATACAAAGTGAACCTGCGCGTAATTCGGCGCACGGCTTGGTGGCGCATGGCTGAAATGTCACGATGTGGATTTTAGAAAAGATTCGCAATACTTATCGTGAAAACTGCCCAGATTCAAACATGGCGGAGCGATCTGTCGCAGTTTGACAGTAGTGATCGCTTCATTTCAAAACGATCGTTATTTTGTATGGGACACTTTTCGAATGCTTCTGTGATGTCGGTTCGTCGGTGTATAAACTGTTGGCTACAGTAGCGAGAGAATTTGACGTAACAATGGCGAGGTTATTGGAGCCGAGGAACGGTCGGCGTCTGGTGCATTGGTGGAACGAAAGAAGACGCGATTAGGTAGCAATATTAGGGGCAGTTGTGGAAGAGTGTAAGATGACATTTTGGACGGCCAGGGCCGCTTTTAAACGTGAGATAGTGTTAAGCAAATCCACCTGTTACACACTAAATTCAGTTCGGTAATTCCCGCACAGCTGAACAGTCAGTAAAAATTTTCAACTTATAATTCAGCAAAGTGGTTGTGTCTTACCGATTTTCAACGATGAATTTTCCGAGTTTCAGCAAAACAAACGTTACTTCTTCTGAGATCTCGGTAAAAGCTTTGTGAGCTGAGTACGTAAAACTCGGTAAAAGTTGCGAAAAAAGCTGGGATTTGGTAGAACAAACTTAACTGTGTAGGAGCTCTCAGATGAAGCCAGTCCATTTAAAATATGTGAGACAGAAAGAGTGGCTATGCGAGACGAAAGATAAAATGGACAGAAAAAAAAAACAAAAAAAACATCCGTAGGTCCCGTCCCATGTTGAGCCGACTGACAGATATCGGAAGCTATCCAAAGGAGATGTTAGTCGTGTAAAAGCATGTGTGCTCATCTCTAATTGTTGTCAAATTGATTGTGAAAATAAATTTGACATGGGGTTTTTGCATTCAAATGCTTTTCAGTTGGACAATGGCCCCTGGTCTCGGAGTTTACTTCTAGTCAGTCGGAATCTTCGCACTTGAACTCGTTCGTCGCATTATTTTGATCTAGATACAAAAGATCCTTTGGCGGTCGGAACATTGGTTGTCTGGTAATGTTTGGCTCCAACATGACAGTTAGTTTTATAAAATCATACCAAGAATGTGCCTGGCTCAGGGTTATTTTACTTTGACTGTAATGGTGTGAACTGATGCATTGCATCGTAGTGTCGGAAAATCATCCTGGATACCTTTAACTGCTTGAGTAAGTAACTAAAACATGGAGAAAACATGCATTTCCGTGCATTGCGATGAGCCATGCAACGAATTGACCCCATCCTCTACATACTTGTACACACGTGCCGCAGCTGTAGTCGGTAAGTAAGCTACTGTTGATTATTTCCGATCAAACGTTCTGGAGCGAGCTAGTTTTGACGAAAACAAAGCAACCTCGATCGGGGTTGCCCCGATCAGCCAGCCTTAGGTCAGTTGCATCTTTTTGCAGTTGCACAACCACTTGATGATCCGGGCATTGCGTTCGATGATAGACGGTGGTTCACTTGGCCGATACATTGCAGGATTGTTCAGACTAGTCAATGGTCCCGGGGCACTCTGTGGCGGCTCGTTGCTGATAATCTCAGTACTATCCGGCAGTCGGGTCGAATCGATTGTGCTTACATCCGAGAAGAATACGGCACTGGATTCATCTGAATCGCCGGTATCATCCGCCGATAGCCGATGGATGTCACTGCCGGAGTTGCTTCTGTAATTGGGAGCCTTAGCTACCACCTTCGAAGGTGCAATATACCGTTCGTAGGTTTCGTCATTGAGTCCGAGCCGGTCGAAGAAATGTTCCAGCTGTGTTAGGCTATCTGACCTAGATCGTTGCTTTTCTAGAATCTTCTGTTGTTCCCTTTCTCTTTCCCGTTCCCTTTCTCGATCGTTTCGCTCCGACAAGCGATTCCAGTAGCGATCACTGATGTCACTCTTTGAACGTAGGATCGGCCGGCGATCGTCTTCACCTCCGGAGCTGCCACGACCATCTCCACAGCGTGAGTTGGGATTACTAATGGCAGATTGCCGACCGCGATTCTTGAACCGTAGGCATTTCTGTCGCTTGAACGTCCCCAACGGCGGGCTAAGATCTAACTGTTGGTCTTGTGGTGACAATGGTGACACAGGAGATAATGGTGACATTGGTCCATGATTTTTGTAGTATTTACGCGCTGCTGCTGCGCTCCTATCCCGTACCTCGTCGTAGTATTTCTGTTTCTGTTTTTCGCTGTAGTCATCTTGGAAGGCCTCCGGTACTTCGGGCGTTGTGAAATTCAACAGACAGTCTGCCTCCTCACGAATCTTTGCACGGCACTCAATACAGTCGTAACGTAGGGGTGGGATTCCATACGCGTAGTACGAGTTTCCACTATGCTGCGTAGATGATCCACTATCCCGCCTGTAATCGGCTCCACCCATCAGAAGGGCATCCTTCTGTTGGAGCTGTTGTTGCTGCTGTTGTTTACAGCACGGTTCACTATGGTGAGTATAGTGACCGGAAGAACCTCCGGAGTCACGATTGAAGGAACTGCCCGAACGGTTCGACCGGTTTCCACGACTACAGCAGCTCAATGCTTCCGAATGCGGCGAATGGCGACTGATTTGTGAATGCAGATCCGGAAGTGATTTGTGACTGTTGATGTTGTATGACTGTGTTGGTGAGTAGTCCGATTCATCCTGGTGGGCAACGGCCTGGGAATGCGAGTACGAACGCTGATAGTTGTAGCGGCTGTAATCGAAAAAAAATGTTAGTAAATGGTATAGAGGGTGCGAGTTATCGATAACTCACCTGTGGCTATTATTGTGTTTCTCCGGTGAAACATTATTTTCGGCGTATTCTGCTGGTGGACTGATTGCACGGTAGTCATCCGTCAGTACAAGACTATCGTGTACTCCGTAAAGGTACAGATCTTCATCGCCAGAGGGATGCGGCGGCAAGGATTGTGGGGAGAGAAAAGCGCTCGGGAAGAAAACCGACATGTCGCTCGGTTGTTCCGGATGTACGGTCAACTGCTGCTGGTAGTTCTTTGGTGGCTGTATGTAGCCGAGGCAATCATTGCCAGCAAGACCGGCTCCACTAATGTAGCTTGTTTCCAGTGGTTGCTGGCCGTATTTTGAATTGAGTCCCACAACGTCCGATGGGATTATTGTCTCTTTGCTGTCGGCGGTGTTGAGTAGCTTTCGAAGTTTGGTCTGCAGAAGATCGGACCCGGAAGACGCACTCCGTCGGCTGGCAGGTCGCTGCTGCTGTTGCTGTTGATGGTGGTGTTGCTGTTGCAGCTGGATTTGTGAGTGGTGCGATGTCTGCTGCAGCGCACAAATGGACTGCGGAAGGGCGCGTGATGGCGACAGCATATCTGGCAGCGATTAGAAACGAGAGGAATATTTTCAGTGATGTTTGTTTGGATATATTATGGGATTTTAAACATTGGATAATGTATGGAAACTTTATTTTTTCCTAAAGGAAAAATAATTGGATGTACCAAGCTGCGTTTAAGGGCACAAAACCTAACTTAAGGAAGTTGGGTTTGAGTGTTTCGTGTTCCACTCGTCAGTAACTGACACCAACTTGCTGTCAGTTAGACGATATACCCAAACTAACACCAAATTGGCGTTCACACAACATACTCACAGGCGTTTGGTTCAAATGCCAAAAGACAAGAGTTCGGTTCCCCATATTCGTCATCGACCCAGCAGAGCTTCTGTGCTTGATCAACCGAATCATCACTCGTTACCAGCCAGTTGCTTTAGGCCTTCACACATATGTTAACTATTTGGATTTAATGTCTAACTGACGCCAATTTGGTGTTCGTTTGGATATATCGTCTAACTGACAGCAACTTGGTGTCAGTTACTGACGAGTGGAACACGAAACATTCAAATCCAACTTCATTAAATAATTAATAGATTGCACACTAGCAGAAAGTAGATTGTCAACCTAATTCGGACCAACCTAAATTCTTTAGATTTAAGCATCAAAAGGTCATGATCATTGATTTTAGCCCCTGACATTATACATCACTCGACGAATTGAAAACAATAAATAATTACCGGAAGCCCAACCCGTGCCCGGGTTGTCAAGTGCCTCGGCAGGCAAATGTGATTTATGCATGAAAATTAACATTTCCGCTACGCAGCATATCTCTAACATCGGTATCGGATTATCATACGCCATGTGTGCCTGCCTGCAGCTTTTATCGATGAAATCAGCCATTGACACACTGGCTCTGTTGCCGGCAGGGTGGTTAGCGAAGCGATGCGGTTGGCATGGTTGGCACACGCCCCACGTCAGCAAACGCAATCGAACACCATCACCGTCAAAGGAGCGAACGTGCAGCAAGCAAAACGTGCGGAACCATGCAGAATTTAACCCTTGTTCCGGTTTCACTTGCCGCTTATGGTTCGCTGACGTACGATGGCGGTGGTATTGCATTTCGTCTACGGTTAAGGCGATGGAAAAGCCGCAAATTTAATCATTTTCGCTTTTAATTAATTCGTCAGCTGTGCAGCGCCTTAGCACGATAATTAATATAGATAGAGCAAGGAAGGTGATCAGAGACGTGGAATTAAGTTGCACTTATCCTGCTAGGGTCGATTATGTTGTGGCATATGTAAGGAGCTGAAACGTCTTTTATTTAATTAATTCAACGGGTCCGAATCGACAGGCTACATCATCGCAAGCATCGGTGGTTCAGTGGTAGAATGCTCGCCTGCCACGCGGGCGGCCCGGGTTCGATTCCCGGCCGATGCAGTTTAATTTTTTTTGTTGGTCGTTGAAATTCGATGCATAAAATCCTATCGATAAAATTGTTTTAGTACCGACCGAAGTCTTAACCTTTTTGGTGGAATACTACTAACAAAACAAATTTATTTGACTTTTTAAGCTTATAATAGAAGGCTTTGTTGCCGACCGTAATACACTCGACATACAAAGTTGACAAAAAGATTTTTGTCTATATCGTAAAAGAATCGTTTATAGCCGAGAGTTTCAACAACCCTTAAAGAAATTAAATATTCAGATTTCAACATGCTCGAATCTTTTCTAAAATCCACATCTTGATTTTTCCGTCATGCATCACCTAGCCATGCGCCGATTTACGCGTTTCGTTTTGTTTCGTTCACACTCGAGAGTTTCTCATACAGAAACAACTCGACGAACTGCTAAATTTTCTGGAGTACCTACATATTATCAAACCGTATGCTATATTTGTATAGACATATGAGCAACTACGTGGCGATCATGTCTCTCAACAGAGCTTTTCCGTACCTCACAGCGCGGCGTGTCAAAGTATCAGATTTGGTAAGGTAAGAATACAAATGGGAGCGTTTACAAACTGAGAACAATGTGCTCAGATACTGATTTCTCGTTTCGGTATGATGAATCATTCAAGTAAAGATGCTGACATAATATTTTGAAAAATATTTTATAGCATTGGAATTGACAAACATGGCGGTACCTTTAACATCAATCATCTTGACATACGTAAAAGTGAGCTTTTATGCTCGAAAGCTTCGTTTGCTTTCTCGAATCGGCAAAGAAGAACAAATTGATGGTTTCACTTCAACATATGTCAGGAGCGCTCGCTTATATACGATGTTGTTCGCTGCCATCTATGAGTGTTTCCGTGGTGTAGTGGTTATCACATCCGCCTAACACGCGGAAGGCCCCCGGTTCGATCCCGGGCGGAAACAACGTAATTTTTTGTTTGTTTTTTTTATTTTAGATAACTATTCCTAGAGGGCAAATTGATGAATAATATTACACATTTACTTTTTATAGAAATTTACATGCATTTAAATTCACCATAAATGCTGAATTTCAGAACAAAGCTCGACATCTCAATCATATGGTTTACTGTGCCCTAATTGGTCAGACAGGACTAAGTCGCAAAATCTTAAAAAAAAAAGATAGTACATTACTGGATAAAGAATTACTTTTGCCAGATTTTAAAAAATGTTATAAGCCAGAATTATGACAAAAGTTAATTGCGAATTATAACGTAAAGCAATTCAAACCTCAAACCTCTGTGATATCTCGATTTATTAGATGGATAAAGGTTCGTATATCGACGCCCTGAGACTTTGTTTCACTGTCTATACTGCCCATAATCGCAAATCTGTCCCATAAAGATACGAAATCTTATAGAAAATAAGACAAATCTTGGGCGTTTTTTCAAAACGTCATATCTGCAATGAGTTACTCTCTTTGTTTACTTTCTCTTCTGTTAATAATTCGGTCACTTTAACATTTATCACTCAACTCTTTGCATAATATGCAAACCACCGTCTTTCGATCTGTAGTGTAAAATAAGTGAAAAGTGTTATAGTGACACCGTAAAAATCGAAAGAGAAAGTAAACAGAGAGTAACTCATTGCAGATATGACGTTTTGAAAAAACGCTCAAGAAATAGGGGAAGATGGGGTAAAACGCCCCCTCGGGGCAAAATGCACCTCTTGCTTATATAGAAAACAGCTGAAAATTTCTAGAAAACGGTAACACCAGTCGGAAGTCAGCCATAGTAAACATACTTTGTCAAAGTTTGATAACCGTACATCAATAGCAGCTCGAGAAATAAATAAAAAACAATAACGTGCTCTTCTCATGTAATTATTGTGGCTCGTACAACAAGGATTTTCCGCTCTTATAAATACTGTTTTACTATTATATTTGAGCATTCCAGTTCTATTTATACCGCTGTTCATTATTCTGTCGCACTACATATGAAAAATCTACAAAATAATTCACTTTTTGCTAAATTTATATCTCAGCTCCATCGGAGGCAAAATGCCCTCTTCTCTGTTTTTTCTGATTTTTAATCGAAAGCAGAAAAATCGTTCTGAAAACCTACCAATTGCATAACCTAAGGCTATTTAATGGCACGCTTTTGTGAAATCTCGTCAGAAAACAAAACTACTTGCTTGGTCGCCGAGCATTATGCCCCGTTGTTGCAGTGCATTCTACCCCGTTGTTGTAGGGCATTATGCCCCGTTGTTGTGGTGCATTTTGCCCCCGCACAGGAGCGTTTTGCCCCGCTTATTTTTCAAAAAGTGATTTTTATTGATTTTGAAGAATTGAATTATTTTCATGTTTTTGAATATTTTGCAAAGCGTTATGATTTTGATTACAGAGGAAAATGTTGGCTAAACGATATTATTAATAAAATTCTCCCAATTGATGTTCTATAGCTTAGTTATGAGCATATTTCCTTAGGGGGTGCGTTTTACCCCATCTTCCCCTATGCGATTATGGGCAGTATAAATGCATATAGGTAAATCCCACAAAGATAAACAGCAAGCCCAAAATAATTTTATTGGATGGTCCTAGCATGCGTCAAAACGAAAACTGCCTCCAAGCTCAATGTGTGACAGTTTCTACGGCAAATGGTAGTGTATATAGGTGTGGCAGAACACACGGTTTGCTAGTGTTGGCAACCAAAAATATGTAAACAATCCAGAAGCACGACGGGTCGACGTCATAGCGTTCACACGATTCAATGGGAGCGGAACGAACGGTATGACGAAAGCAAGTCGATTTATTCTGTGATCACTCATGTAAGATTCACCTTACGAATACCAAAGTGCCATCTTCGCCATACCTGTATATACTACATTGAGTGTCTACGTCATCAATACCACGTTTTATAGAGTACTTGACAATATGTAACAGTATTAGTGTGTTCAACGATTTGTTTTCCTCCACCTGTCATAATTTTTGATAGGTGGAGGAAAACAAATCGATAAAAAGATTTTCGGTCGGATTATTTGCATGGTGGATCCAACTTAACCGGTATTGTGGTCTCTGGAATAAGCTTCCCAGTGACCCAGAGCATTTAAACACCATTATAAAAACTTTAGGAAAGTGATTTCAAACGTTTAAATTGACTGACAGTTTTACATATGACAGCTGGAGGAAAACAAACCCTCAAGTAGTGTGAGTGAAATCGTTTGTATAGAACTCTATAGAGTTCTATGCAAATCATTTCACTCACACTGCTCACACTATTTGGGGTTTGTTTACCTCCAGCTGTCATACGTAAAAGTGTTAGCCAATTTAAATTTTTGAAATAGCTTGCCCAAATTTAACCTCATTTGGCAAACATTCCACCAGATTTAACCTTGTTTGGGTGTTGGGGTCAATATGACCCCAAATTAACTTTCAAAATGCGATAATTTTTTAAGTTTTGCACCTTAAGAGTTTAGAATTTCTTCACTTTCCCTCCTTCATGGAGAGCAAAGATTTTCAATAGAGTTCAAAATTTTCGTTTATTCCTGAAGGGCTGTACAAAAAAGTTACGAATAAGGTGTTAGCGGGTCATATTGACCCTGATTTTGAACTCAGTTTTAAGACACATTTCCAACCAAATCTAGATGCTCTGGTACTTAAATTGTTTGTTAGAGCTTAAATTTTCAGTTTCTGGTATTAGCGGTTTTGGCCTGGTTGGTTAGTGGGAATCGGTGACGAATGGGGTTTTGTTTGGATTCCATAGATGTGTGCAGAACCGTCATCATAAACTACAGGTTTATTGACAGAATACTAATAATAAATACAAACAAAACCAAAATGAGAATGTATATATTAAATTTGTACATAATACGACAGATCTTGGATGTCCCGGATTACGATTCCGGTGCCGATTCCGGCGGTAAAATAGTATTTCTCATAATATTGAACAAGCGACAATGTGGTCAATCAATGAAACTGACCCCAAGAATTTGTAATATGCTTGAAAGTATACTATTGACTATTGAGTGTCTGACGTTTGAAATAAGCACACTGAGATCTCACATTTCTATACTGGGGTGGCATTCCGCATCTCGATTCGAGTGACTCGATTCGAAACGTTTTGAAGTCGTTTCGACTAAATTGTGGCATTACGTATCGCATTCGACCAAGCGTTCGAGCTTGTTAGATTTCGGTACTAGATTTCGACTGCCTGTTCGAGCGCAAACTGTCAAATAAGAGTATACACTGAGAAAAAAATATTTTTAATTCTGCTATGAATAAGTTTCATAAAACCAACTTTGGTAAAATATAGGAATTGTTTTAATTTATTTAGTTTTTAGTTGCTTATTGTCGAAATACATATGGATAAGTTTCGCAAATATAACAATTTTTTCTAGTACACAATAGGGGCGAGCACTTTGAAATAAAATCGATGTTGTCAAACATCGATCCAAAAAGATCCGATGTTATATGGAAATGCGATTTTTTTTTCTTTTATGTACGAAAAAAAATCTACCCTTTCTAAAAATATTTATACTATATAAAACAATTGATAAAAGAACGAATCATTTCGTTTCATTGACGAACAATAGTTTAGACATCGACGATAACTTTCATGCACCGTACAGGCCAATCAACGTCAAATTTACAAATAAAATTTTAGTTCATTCCAAATTTTTTCTTGCATTCTTTAGCTAAAAATATTTGACAGGTATTTTTGTTATGGCTGAATATAATATTTACTTCAAGGTATGAGCTTTCAACTTTTGAAGTTAGAAAAATTGAACATTGTTGAATCGCTGATAGCTCGGATAGTATTTGATGCATGGAAAAAAATAAATATAAAAAGTTGCATTTTCGCATGAGCAATTTTTTAAAAGTTGGATCATTTTTTTGCTTATTTTTTCTTCAAATAATAAAAATCATTTTAGAAATAGTGTAAAAATTTTGCACTGGATCTCAAAATGTTTTGCGAGATAACATTAAAAAGGGCAATTTTACGTTAAACGCCATGTTATGGGTCAGCTTTAACTGAAATATCTCGTAAAGTAATAAGGTTCTCAATATAATTATAAATGTTTTCATAGAATAAAAAACTTATTAGTCCAAGCTTGTTTTTTCAATATGTTTCTAACATTTGCAGAATTCATAACATAAATAACAATAAAAACTATATCAGATTTTTATTGGTGAGTTCATTCGAAAACGCACTTTTTATTAATAATAAATTTTTTCGCACAACTAAGCGTTATCAGTGGTTGAAAAATGGTTCAATTCATAAAATTCAAAAACTCATAACTTGAAAAAAATCTATCGTATTCAGCCAAAACAAAAAATAGATGTCAATTATTTTGTGCTAAGAATGCAAGAAAATTTTTTGGTAGGAATTAAAATTGTGGTTGTAAATTTGACGTGGAATAACCCGTTCTTTAAAAAAGTAAAACTACTCAACTTTTCGGTCATCAAGATGCCGTGAATTAGACGACAATGCACGAAAAAGCTTCGTTGCAGAAAACGAGTAATGATCTTGTTCTTCGTATGATAATTTTAATTCCACCGAATAATTTTTTTCAGTGTAAACAAAATTGCAGTTTGTTTTGTTTTTTTCCGATGAGCGTCAAATTCACAGAATAAAAATAGTCATAGTGGTAAATAAATTGACCCAAACACGTTCATAATGTGTTCACGCCACTCACCCTCACCACCTTTTTTCAACGCTTGGGCATTATTTTAGTTTGATATAACTATATTCTTGAAATTCTTACCACAAAATTTTAATCGCTGTTTAAGTTGAAGCACCGAAACATCGAAATGCCTAGCTGGTAGAGTCTATTATTCGGACCTCAGTCGCATGATGGAATGTATTATCTGCAGAATGGGTTATACACAATTTTTCTTAGATTAAATAACATATTTAATATCTAAATAATTGTTTAAAACAACACAACTTCAAAACCGCTTTTCTCAAATCTTTTGGAAAATAATCATTGCAAGTACTGCCCTTTTCAATAAAAATGGCTAATTTTGCATTAAAATTTTGGTTTTCAGTGTTTTTTTTAGGAAACTGATAGCTTCCAAAAGAAACAATTTTTTTCAGCAATTAATGACGCAAAAATTTAAATACTAGTTCGTTAAAATAGCCATTTTTAGTTCAAATAGTCAAGACAGAAATTTGTTTTCGTGTTTTTGGGGTTTTCCGTGTACTTGTTAGTTAATTATTCTATTATAGCACACAATTAGAGATAGGGAGAACACAATCAAAATGAAGTGTTTCCAGAAAGCAATTGAGGTATAGTTGGGAGCAAATGCATCAATTAGATTATAAAATTGTTTGAATCACCACTTTGAAATCAAGAATGCTTATGATTCTTTACATCTATCAAATAGCGATTATACAAATCAAGGTGTCTTCAATTTGCTCCATCGATTTGTTTTAACACTTTTTTATAATTACTTGGTGTAAGATAATTTATTATCAATGTTTAGTATTACTTTTTTCAAAAACGTTTGTTCCTGATGGTGAAAATAGATATAACATAAAGTAGTTCAAAGGACGTGGGAGCTTTTTACACATTTTGGTAATTTTATATCCTCTAAGTATTCCGAAATAAAAACACAAATCATAATCTCGAACGACAGTCGACAGCAATACAACTATCGAGCGAATACGTTCGACTCGAGTCGCTTTCGAGTTCGATTGTTATGGTTCCATAATGCCAACACTTCTCGATAATCTAGTACTTTTTCGAGCGAACTCGAACGAAAATTTACTTTTGAGCTTGGTTCGAAATACATAATGCGAAACAAGGTCGAGTCGATAGAATTTTGATCGAATCGAGATGCGTAATGCCACCCCTGGTTGGGCCGGCTGGATGTTGTTGGCTCGAATCAAAACTCGTCGAAATGTCAATTGACGATAGGTTCATCCGGAGTGTTCATTTGTGTTTACATTTTGCTAGCGTTGCCAATTTTAATTTGTGTCCACAACGAGTGGACATTTAAACGTCAAAACGACACAGTACTAACGTTGCTGGATAAGGCTATTAGGCAATCCGTGAGATGTTGGTTTGACAATTCCGCGGTGGACTTTGTCTAGTTATCCTCCAGGAAATGCGGACAAAATGGCAGCCTTCGATTCCATTGGTAAAATTTAGCAGTGCTCCCAAAAAGAGGTAGACCTCAACATGCTGCTAACCGAGACAGAGATTTCTGGGCATTTAATAAAGGATAGATTATTTCAAATATTTTCCTAAGGGAGGAAAGCGAAATAATTGAATTGAAGGGCGTTTTAGTGTGCGTTTCTACTTTCAAAACATTATACCGAAGTTTGCGTATCAATAAGACTGGCAACTCTGTCCAGAATCTGGAGACAATAACAGCAACGCCACTTGCGGGTAAAGGAGGTACATCCCATAGTGATATACACACATATATAAACATTTACATTAACCTTCCGGCAGTCGCACTAGTTCACTGAGTGCACGCTGTTTTGAAAATCTAGCGAAATCGTGTTACGGGCTACGGCACCAGCGGGTGCTCGTTCAGAGAGCCATTCGCGCGACTTCCGGAGGGTTAAGCTTATTACCTTCCTACAAAAGAGACGGTGTATCCTTTGTCGCTTCTCGTTTGTATGGGGGAAAGAAAGAGATATTAGTGTATATGTATTCTTTGATTATACGCAAGACATTGCAAATGCACCCCAATATATCATTTTGAGAATATGAACACAGTCCAAGTCCAAAATGTATACAACAGGACCACCATCTGTCAAATTTCATGCCTGTTACAGTGCAGTAAAAAAATGGATAAACTCGATATCAACGGGCTTTTGGTTTGGATACTAGAAGTATAACAGGGCTGTGTAAAAAGTGTGTTTTTTGTGTAGAAGAGCACAATACATAACTAGGTATTGTCACAGAGAACAGGCATACAAGCTAGAACAAACTTTCCCGAAAAACCTGTGTAAACATTTAAATGAAAATACGTTGAAAATCACCATCGCATACAGGTTTGCATGCGTGAGTCACCATTGTATCCAAGTTTGCATACAAGTCCCATATAGCGATTGCTGGCCGATCGCAGCGACGACCAGTGGCAAGTTGCTACTTGGTGTTGTCATTTCAAATCGACAGTTAAATTTTTACACAAGTTGAAAACTTTACTTGTATGTCAGTTCTCAGTGGTGTTGTGTGCCATAGTGCCAGGCGTTTTGGTTCGCAAACCAAAAAACTATTTCGGATGCCGCGTTCGCATCAGCAAACCAGAGTTTCTGTGCTTGTCTTCCGAGACCCTATTCGGAACCTGCCAGTTGCTTAGTTCATACAAGAAGACTTTTTGGAATTAGGTTTGAGCGTCTAACTCAAGGTGCTTAGAGTTATAAGGTGATTCGTCTTTGGCAGTAACTAGGTGAGGAGTGAGGTAAGTGTGCAGCATACTACGGGGAAGAAAAATGACAGCGAACAACTTTGTTTTCCGCCTGAAATCTAAGCAAACATATGGAGAGAAATAGTAAACAATGTTGTTAGCTGTCGTTTCTAAAACCAACATGGCTGATCGGCGTTTTTGAGGATCGTATCACCTGAGAATAAAAACTCCTTGGTCTAACTAGTGCAAATTTTGGTGTTAGTTTAGATTTATCCTCTAACTGGCACCAAATTGGTGCTAGCTACTGATGAGAACAATCCGAAGCGCTAAAAACTAATTACAGGGCAGCCTTGAGGTGATGTCAGTATTTAATAAGTCACATAGACAAGGTAATGGGAAAATAAAGCTTGTGTTTCCAACACACTTACCAAATCACTTCAAAAACAGTTTCGACTCTTATATAAAACCTAATTTAAATGAATTTAAGTATTCTATGCTATTCTCATGAAATTGGTTCATAAAGGATAAAATTTTAATCAGCAGTATTGTGTCACTTTCAACAGAGAGGTCAAACATTTGACAGAGGTTTTTTCTTCATGTATAGATTGTTGATTTGGCCTCAAAATTGAACCAGACACTCCTGGTGGGACTAGTAATCGACTGAGGGGGGGGGGGGTGGTTTGCGTACCGATGAGGTTTTCTGGCCACTCTAGTGTAGAACTCAATGCACTATTTTTGCTTATATGATCAAGATTTTGTTGGAATTCTCAACAGCTGAACAAAGGAGTAAAGATGAGTAATAGTACTGAAACGTTTAGTTCTTAAAGTATCCAACAATACTACGAACAGCTTAAGTAACTGCTCGCGATCCTAAAATAACTCAACTCCGTGCACAATCGAGATATGATTATCATTTAAGTTCGTATATACTTACACGATCCCGACACCGGTCCGGATCCGCCGCTACGCATGCTCAACTGCTGCTGCCGGTCCAGCACCGTTTCCGACTTGACGTAGAACGGTTTACTCTCGGCGAGCATTTCGACGGCCGACTTCCGTTTAGAATTGCGCATATTGTGATAGTGAATGGCGGCCTGCTGCTGCTGCTGATAGTAGATCGTTTGCTGGTGGGACACCGACGAAATCGTGGTCGTCGAAGTCGATAGATACGATGTTGGCGGTGTGATAATTTGCTGCGACAGTGCGGCTGCTGCTGCAGCCGCTGCCGTCATCGAGGAAGCTGACGAGTGATGCGGTGGCAGTGAATGATGCTGCTGCGGCTGCTGCTGGTGGTACGGCGAATGGGGTGTCGTCACCATGTGACCCTGCCCGGAACCCGGATGATGATGGCGACTGCCGCCGTGCCTGGGACTAGTACCGTACACTACAGCTGCCATTGTGCAAGAGGTGCGTGCGTTTTGCGTTCCGAAATGCAGTTCTATGAATGCTGGTATACAGTAACCCTTTTTGGTTGGTATCGGGTTTAATTCCTCTAACGTCGATTCGTTGCTGATTGTTTAAGTCTCTTTCTCATTGTTTCAATTGTGTCTATAGCCAGGTTGAGCTCAGTTCAGAAAGGATCATATTCCACTCTAACATATTTACGATTTATCTGGAAGTTGCAAGAAGAAAAATAATGATCAGTTATTAATTGGAACGTACGTTTTCTCATCAATAAGAACATCTGAAAGACTCCAGTTTTTAGTGGGTGTAGAGCAGCCGATTAACAACAAGTACGTGATGTCAGTACGAGATAGATTTTTAAGCTCCGCTTTTAGTTTCCGTATGTACACGTTTCCTTTTTGCCCATTGGAAACAGTTCTTTACTGTATCCTATATTACAGTTGACACGTTTTGAGTTGCATTTGCGTGTTTGTTATTTTTTGTTTGTTGAAGCCGCATCGCTAAAGCACCAGGCTGGGCGTTTTTATATGTAGACAGCAGGGCTCTGCGATAATTAAATATTTTACAGACAGCAGAAAATTGTGCTGAAACAAATTTCAATGTTTGCCCATTTTTTGCCACGTTATTTCCGAGCCTATGGCGTGATGTCGTTTTGCGATGGTTGGTCTTTTCGAATGTTTTACGGTGCTAAAATTAAACTAATGGTTTGGGTTTTGCTCGAATATAGCGCTAAACTAAGCTGATCGAATTGGGTCATTAAGCCATATTCTGTTTTTAGTATTGTCCATTGTAGCAAACATCAAAGATACGTAGCCGAACTTTCCATTTTATTTTTTGTACATCAAACGATGAATAGATGTTATTTGATGAAATTGAATTAATATGGCCATACCTTCATTCCAAGCACCTTGATTCCTTTCCGTTGGCTGGGTTGACAGTCAAAGATACAAACCCATATGGCTACAACCTGGGACGAGACCCGTGGATACGAAGAAACTTAAAGGTCATATTTCTTGAAATCTTTTCGCAGTCTATTTGAAAATCTGTGCAAATCTGTCCAAATGTGTCTCCAAACAAGAACTGGCGACCTTTTTTTAGTTTTTAATGGCCCGGGAATATTTCAACAATAAGGCTAAATAGTATTATTTACCACAAAATCAAAGACAAAAAATCTTAAAACAACATGTATACTTTGATGTGACGCAATATATTATATTATTTGAGGGTCATAAGAATCTGAATTGACAATTTGAATAATGCTTTATATAAATTAAAAAAGTACATTTGCGGATAATGAATTCTTTCATGTGATAAGAAAGGTAGTTTAAAAGCATATTTTTGTGAAAATTAGTGCTTTCGTTAAAATGGTTTTCTGGGTGAAAATCATCCGAAATGTTGTTCCCGTTCTGAAGGCCGCATTAGTATAAAAATTAGACAATCGCTGTACAAGTTTGGCATAGCGTGTACCAGTTACCAACAAGTGCTACTCGCGAATCTGTTGTGCATAGCGAAAGAAACTACCTAGCTAATTCGTTGAGCACCCACGGGTCGTTCGTCGCGTGGCCGATAGATGGGCTGTATCCTAAAAAGCGTGAAATAATTCGTTTCACGCAAGCGCAAACGAACAACAGCAAAATCCATTCAATTTAATTCAATTCCATCGAGACCGGCTTTTGATAGCCATCCACCCATTCAACCATGATACCGCGAAATAGAACCGCTCAGGAGACTTTTGGCAGGCATACGTACGTTTAGGGTATGGTACGGGAGATCGCTTTTTCTGCGCTGATCGACTGAACGAAAGTCGTTTTCTAGCACGCAATGGTCGGTTGGTTGTCACCGGACCGTTAAATTTATTGTTTACAATGCTTGCAAAGCGCCTATCAGACCCCATCAGGTTCTTAGGAAGCAGTAGCTTTCGCGAAAACCTGCTGAGAACCTTGCCCCGTGGCTGACTGGTTGTCGGCGGTGATCGATAGTAACGTCACTTGACCAAGAATGGAACATGCCAACACAGAGGGAAAACAAGGCTGATTAATAATTCATATCGCGCACATCTGCAACGAGGTTACTGCACGGCCACAGTCTTTTGTGTGTCATCCGAGCATCTCAATATGGTCATCATTGAATCCAGTTGGAGGTCTATACAAACAATGCGTTTTTTTCGTTTTTTTTAGTTTTGGAGACTTGGCGAGTCCATCCCAGCGCCATAGCTGTGGTAGATACGATCTAATGGAGACAATGGTTAATTCGAGGTTTCTTAGTCGGAATTGGAGACCCGAATAATTTTGCAAATTAGTTAAGGTACCTGCCGAACAGCGTAGTTTTCTACAGGTACCTGCCGTACAGTGTAGGTTTTTATGCTTTCAGTGGGGTTGGTATAGCACCTTGGGTCGGTTGTGTATAGGGTATGGAGAAATTGATTTACAATTCATTTTACCAACGGAAACGTGAGTGTTATGTACATTTTGAATTCTTATAACTTTTTACTATCTTTGCTTATGGCTACGCTGGTTCAATTAGCTGTCTTTGCTAACACCTCACTGCTCGTATTGAAGTGCCCCGGTATTGAAGAAACTTTCAGCATTTGTGCATATACCCAACGAGATCGAACCGTCGTTTATCTAATCTTAAGTATATCGTCTTTGATCATTTAAACGACTATATATAGCACCCTCTGGCGGTTCTACTGTGTAATAATTCAATTTTGAATAAGCGATTATACAAAATTGGACTCAATTGTGTCGACTTAGCTTGAATGTAAATTTCCACTCTTTTTTATGTAAATTTCCACGCGTGAATGAAAATTTCCCCTCTTTTTGATCAAACCGTACAGATCGTTGCCACTCCTTTTCGGTGAATCAAAAATTGAGTCACTTCCCACAACATCAGGTGTGAATACTTGTACAGTTGCGAGACGCGTGCTTCTTCTAATCCCTTAAAAATGGGTAAATTTTGTTAATCAAAATCATAGAAAAGAGCACTATCACAGAGGTGCTCATTATATAGAGTCTACGCGTCTCAATACATATCTAGTGCAAACAAGGTTGGAGAAAGGTTAGTTTTGGAATATGCTGAAGGATGATCTGTTAAAAGATCTTCATCTTCATCTTTTCAATCCCTCCGAACTCTTTCATCCCCAGTTTCAGTGGGCTTGGCTTAAAGTGTTCGGTTATCTCCGAATAACGAACAAAACTATACCTGGCTGACACAGAAATTGGAGGAGATAAGTTGGATGGCAGAAGACTTCCATTTTATTGTCGATCCATATAGCCTTCACCAGATTAAGGTATTCCTTTACATTGCATGGAATCCCAGGGAATGATTTGATGAAGCTAGATTTTCATAAGCCTTATTCGCGGACAGTTTGCCGTGCAGTTCTGAGAATAAGTCGATCACATAAAAAATACAATAGTATTGCAGTATCGACAGAATTGGGCAGAAAGTGCACAGAATTTTACGCGCAAAAGTCGTATAAGTCCTTTCTGAACGTCGGATCGCTCGAAATTTTCCGAATATACGCGACGTTAGAAACTCACATGAAAAACTTGATGAAAGCTGAAAAACGAGGTTATTGGCACATGTTCGTCGACGGATTAACAAGAAAAACAATATTTCGTCTGGTGGCTGGACCCTACGTTGTGTACTCGATTCAACTTTTGAGCGGAATTCACGAAACCAAGAATCCTTGTAATTGAATGTAGATCTACATTCAAACGATAGACGTATTGTTTTATCTAACTGCATAGATGCTCGCACTAAGCATTGCAATGCGCTTATCTCCGTAACGTTCGTCGAAAATTGACACATTTCGTGGGACAATGGAAGTTTAGGAATCCCAAAGGTATCAACAAACCTTGGTTTAACGGGGATGGACGAAGGTCGTAACTTCCTTCGGATGATATCTCGGGTCATGTTCAATCATTGTATGTTGAATGCGCATCTTCGGCGTATCGAGACCGTGGAGAGCGGTCTCTGCGCTTGTAGTAACGGTTATCGCAACATTAAACATGTTGTCTGGTCGTGTCCCTAGTGTTCTAGCTACTGGTGCTGGAAGAAGATTTCGCTAGAGTTTCGGAATGTGTTGTACAAAATACAACGGCGCGAGGGCCGAAGGGTTAAACACGATAGATATCCAAATTTAGTTATCTCCTCTCTTTTGGTTTACATATGCTAACAGCTACCTGCAGGCCCGTGCGCAAGCGGAGGGTTTTAAGGGTTCAAACCTCTCCCACGAGGGTTTTGAATTATTTTTAAAAATTTATTAACTTCCTGTTCAGGATGTTTGTTCAGCGTTTATTTGACCAACCAGGAAACTAATCCACTGGGTATTGTGCGTGAAGAATACGCTTGATCTTGCCTGAGTGAAATGATGACTGTTGAATCATATATGAAGGTTGAGAATTGACAGTTCTCATTATATTGAATACTGTCATTTGCTTTGAAGTAGTGCATGCACTATATTATTGATTGTCATGTTAACCATATTTCTTCATGAGTTTAAAAATATTCTAGCTTGATTATTGACGTAAAAGGTGACACGTTAGTTTCTTTTTGTTCTTATTGTTTTCAATCTTGTTCTAGTAATTAGTGTAAAAATTACTGTCTTCGATTATATATTCGACATAAAAAGCTGGTCGTTTCAGGTATTTCGCTAGTGGTTATTTTATACCATCTTTAAGCACTAGCGGCCATTAGTTCAGTGAGCCATTTACGCGATCTCCGGAGGAGTAACAACGAGCGCGAATAATACTCGGTACCTTATTCAATTGTTCGCGGAGAAAGAAATCAACATATTATTGTCATTTTTTTGCTATATAAATACTAAATTTTATATACAATGAATAGTGCTTGTATTGCGAAGTCTTCAATTACATAGTTATTACCGCATCTATTTCGACAGATCTATTGAGACGCTAAAGGAAATCGCTTTTCATAGTATTGAATTCTGTTTTTAAATATCGTGTTTTGCCGGAATAAAAAAACACCGAATGATAAAATTGTTCACATACGTCTGCTTCTATTAAAATAAGCAACACTCCCGACTGTTGGCAATATGAAGTTGAAGTTGCTTTTTTACAAACCGGACATTTCCAAATTAATTCAACAAACGATAAATCAATCCAATTCTCGGCAGCCGGCTGCCCAGAGCAATAAACACATGATAACACTTATGAGAGTTGCATAGATCATGCATGCATCACTTATCAAGGTGAATTTTGTGTAACTCTTTTCTCCATCCTACTATCAAAAACTCCTTTCGGTGGCAACGTGGAGATGCAGAGGTATACACGGTCTCCATAACAACATTTGCTACACTAACATTCCTTTCTTTCCCCGATGACTGTAAGAACGTGGCCGGCGCCGTTATTGACATTTGAACGTATAGAACTCTCAAAACGTGCACATTGAGGATGGATAGCTACTCCCAGGCCCCATTCGTTGATCCTTGCAATTTTGCTTGTTCTGATCAATCACGGAGTAGCAACTACGAATTGTACGGTCATCATGCTCATACTCATGCAAAATTTATTAACTTCCTGTTCAGGTTATACTGCGAGTCGTGTCATTCGAGTTCGGTCACTCTAGAAACAAGTCGTTGAAAAAACCACGGAAGAAACCTCACAAAGATGGCTGGAAAAAGATGTAAGTTATGTTTGTCGGCATTTCTGGGCAGGTTCACGTTTCGGCATATTTCGATATTAGCACTAGTTGTGAGTAGATCAGCTACACAGCAAAGGTCGGTCGGCGGGCTAGCAACGGGATCTAAGGAAAAAGCAAGATGTCAGCGAAAATCAAGACATCGTTATCTGCAGAAATTTTACAGCCGATTATCTCTTCGTCGGAGTGACTGACAGCTAAATGGCTCGCTAAAATGGTCATCGGTATCGGGAGAAATACCGCCGCCGAGAAATTCTCGGCAGCAGGTCTGAGCAGGTCAGATATATCGAGAAGGTTGGACAGCAAGCAAGAAAAAGCATCAATGGAAAAAACATGAACGATTAACACAAAATAAAAAGAGCATGAGTACAATCTCCACTGCAGTAGTGCCTACATGGAAAAAATCCGTTCAAAAATTCATAAAAAAATATGGTTATTTCGTGAACTGAACGATTTACGACAACCGTGACCAAGTTCCTAAAATTATGAATAATAAACCTCGTATCCATGACACTATTTGTGTTTCCACAAAACTAGTTACATTCGAATGTTTGGTTTACTTTACTATCCGATTTTATGTCAGAGTGGCGGAATCTATGTTCATGATTTCAGGATCTTAGTCGCGATTTTCGTAATTTCTATTCACGTTATCGCGATATTTCAGTCATGAGTAAAGCGTTTCATGTTCATAATTTCAGGATCATAGTCACTATTTTGAATATTTCAATCACGAGTAATGTGATTCATGTCTATGATTGCAGGAACTTTGTCGTGGTTTCCATAATTTCTGTTCATGTTGTGAAATTTTAGTCATGAGTAGTTTATTTATGTTCATTATTTCAGGATCTTAGTGACGATTTTTGATATTTTTGTCACGAGTTGTGTGATATATGTTTATTATGTCAGGACCTTAGTCGCGATTTTTGTAATTTCTGTTCATCTTTTCGTGATATTTTACTTTCGAATGTGACATGATATCAGCAGTTTCATCGTGGTATTCGTAATTTCTGCAGTACAGGTTTGAGTCTATCACAGATAATTTATTGTTTATTTATTTATTTCTTATCTTCGGTATACACCATACAGACACCTTTTAAAACTATATATTTCTTATAAAAAACTTATATCTATGCTTCCGAGTTTGATAAAATAGATCACGAGAAAATATCCACAATGTTTTGATTTTGCGAACTATTTATGAATAACTAACTCTACTACGATTAATGATCATAAAGTTGTAAACTAGTTCACGTACAGAAAATCTATTTGGTAATGACAAGGAAACCGTGACTGAATTTCACAAAACCAAAACAAATATTTCCACTTATAAAAGCGTTATGAGAGCGTTACTGAAGCGAAATTGAACATAATTATAAAGCACGTGATTTTGTTCATAGTCCTGTTTTCGCAACGTAAAAACGTGAATGTTCCAGAATTCATGGTACTTTATTCACGATTTTAGAAACAATGTTTTTACGGTGAAACGGTGGCCTTGGTGGATGAGGATGGCAAGATACAAGAGGTTTAAGTTTAGTAGATAGGACTAACTACTTCAAACCAATCAGACACTACCACTAACCAATTCCATTCCTTCTCGATAATAGACATTCACCCAATTTGTTGAGCCGAGTCGATTGGTACATAATACTCGGCCCTTCAGGTCTCATAAAAAATCTTCAAAGTTTAACGTCTTTTATAAAAAAAACGTAGAAAAATCAAAACCCTCCCCATGGGCATTTTCTGCGCATGGGCCTGGCTACCTGGAAATCTGAACCCAAGAGTTCCCAGCGAATCCAAGGAGGCCATCCGGCGATCCGGTTCATGATGTCCTGACAGTGATCTTCCGTTCGTCAAAAATCTGCAAGTTTAATTTGCTATTTTTCCCTGTCATTATTGTACGCCCTCTTCTCATTTTCCCTGATACGGTCTCTGCTACTGATGTTAGAATCAATCCCTGTTGTGTATGTCTTTTGTCTTCCTTATAAAAAGCCTACTAGTGTTTCTCTTTGTTTCAATTTTTATTCAAATAATTATTGTTAAAAAATTACAAATTGTATATCCAGTCTTTAACAATATTTCTAACTGCGGGTAGTACTACCCATACTACTCACGTGTTACACCAGCCCTGATAAACTGCTGGGGGTTTAGTCGTTCTATTATCTCCATATTCCCTCGGGAGCGTTGATATATCCGCTCATCAAGAAGTTTCTTTGCGTTCCTTGGGAGTGAAGAATACTTCCGTTTTGCTTATGGCCTCTGTGTTGTTATTTTTCTTATCCCTAACATTACCACTTCCCCTATCCTTCACAAGTAACAATTAAAATGCCTCGGGGATTTATCATTGTTTTATCCTGGTTTTATGAAGGAATCCTTGAAACCGGTGATTTTATAATGGTTCTATGCAGCTGTCATTTCATTTTTTCATAAATTTTACTATAAAACTATGTTATGACTTCCAAGATAAAGCTTTAGGTTACAAGTTTATATAGTGGTTGTGAAACGGTTCTATATACTTTGTTAACCCATTATAACCCAAAGGAGTCAAAAAGTGAGCCAAATGCAGTGATATCCTCAATTCCATAAAAAAATCGAAGATTATGGGAAAAACAAAATCACCGCTTAAAATGGTTTTGAGATTGAAAATATCTCATGCAAAAATTTCGTCCGCTTAAATAAAAACAAATTTTAAGTTGTTTCGCATATTTCATCGAATTTTTTGATAGACAACACTTCTTTTACACCTGTGACAACGTTTTGTCACATAATGGAATTATTAGCACTAATCCTAACAATTAGGCAATCCATGAGAAGTTTCTGATCAGCTGATTATTTCTTGTTTACTTATTCTGACGTTACTCCGAGAGGTGTGACGTCCGACAATATCGTTGATTCGATCCAACATCAAACGAATCGGGCTAGTTGTCTGTCGGACGAGTTTTTCTGTTCGCAGGAGCAGACTTGTTGACAGAACCCACCGCTGAATTGTCAAACAAACGTCTAATGGATTCCTTAATAGAATTAAATCAAATGTTTTGCTTACTTTTCAGCCGCCATTTGCCTCAACAATACAGGTTAAAAAATGTAAATAAAATGACAAAAATTGGCATCTGTCTTACTTCACAATGAAGTATGCGGTGTAATGATTCCATTAGTGCAATAATAAAGCAGTTAGATGTCAAAATTCCACAGTATATACGCCTTAAACGATGGATAGTCCTGCGCATGAAATTTCATACGCTAGGATATAATGGGTTAAAACTGGAATAAAACTAACATACAACAAGAAATTAAGTTATAATACAGTTTTGTCGTAGATTATTGCACGTGTTCAGGTTTTGGAATGTCTATATTAAAAACTCTTTAAAATAATTACTCTTATGAAAGGCATGAGCTATACTAAGGAGTTATAAAATTGTCATCAGAAGCTCGAATCTTTGTTTACTTGCATGTAATATAGTAACTGTAGTGCAAATAAGTTACTTCGAAACTACCATTTGGAAATGGAATTCTCCCTCAATTTCTTTTGACCCAAAGCAGAACCAAGAAAGAATTATTTCGTCTTTGCAGGTTAATAACTTTTAAGAATTTCTGAACAACCGCTGACAGGATGATGTGGTTTGTTTTTCTCGTTTCTCCAGGATGATTATCAAGATGGTAAATAAAGGTGAGAGCTTTTTTGTGCGTGCTGATGCAGTTGTCAATCACAAGAAGCTCATTAATCATTAATTGTTTCATTTTTAAAACGATTTACGATTTGGTGACTGCTAGGAAATACATTTAACAAAATAACGTTCGTTTGAAAAATAAGTAAATATCGAAATTAGATCATTTGTGAAAATTAGGTCATTATTGAAAATTAAATAAAAGCTGGTAGTTGATTCAAACGGCATGGTAATTTTTAATATTGAAAGCAGCAATGTAATAAAAGGACTTTCATTATTTCTAGGTGTGAAGAAGAATACATCACTTACAGTGGCTAAATTACCTGGGAGGGTTGTAATGATTTGTTTTTTTTTACTGTTTACAAACATTGACTTTGCCGACAAAAACAGCCGTTGCAACAATTTTAAGAACAACTTCTCGCATTATATTACAAAAAAGGAAGTCCATCTGCGTTTTAGTACTATAAACAATAAGCTCATACAAATGCATTTCGGTCTAGGGCAGATCACTCTAGAAATGCATAACAAATTTGAATCCAATTTAAAAGAAAAACGCATTTCATTTTCATTTTTGCATCAACTTTCACTCTTTTGCCGAAACATTTGGTCAATAAGCGTCTTACGGTGATCTACTCCGTTCGAAACTTTGTTGGAGTAGAGTTAGTTTGTGGCAGGGCTTTGACGTCTTACACGCAACGCAAAATGCATTTCAAATTTCTATTTTGAAAGTAAATATTTAATTTCGTCGATTTTTAAAAATGCATCTCAAGAGATCTATTCCTAGTTTTCGGTACACAATTTGAAGAATATTTCTGCGAAACTTTATCGAATTGACAAATCTCGTGCTCGATTGGAATGGCACTGATAGTAAATGGTGAACACACTATAGAGATGGCGAGTGTTCAGTGTGTTTATTTTAATCTATTGCGCTACTCAAATTTGACAACCGCACCGTTACATAGTAAAAGCCCCCACTTTTCATTTACAATCCTGGATAAAATCACTGTCAAAATAATCAAAACCAGCAAGCTGTAATTTAGTCCAGCATAAAATTTATGTCACTCTCAACATAGATGTAGAAGTGCCATGATAAACACGCTTGCTATATTACATGGTTATGACCGTTTTAGGAGGAATTCCATATCAACTTTTGAATAGGGCTAATAAAATTTGTAAACAAACTTTTGTTTTGCTGATTTCTCTTAATTTGTTATAATATCAATACAGAAGATATTTGAAAATGATTCTACCAAGGGTAAAGATGTTGATTCATGTGTATCTTTCATGAAATTCAACTCGACAGCGGAGTAATGAGCGAAATAAGCTTGTTTACAAAAATCTCATTAGCCCTTTTGATGAATTGATATTGAATTGTCTTATGAAAGAATTATTCAAGTGGTATACTATTTATTCATCAAGACAATTTGTCAGATGAATTTATATGCTCACAAATACAAATACAAATACAAATAAATCCTTAACGGCATGCCTTCAAACACGCATGGATGTGTTGTGAACAATAATAAAGTTTTTTTATTCACTATTCTGAAAAAATGTATACTTTACAATATGGCATTTTGTTCGATGATTGGCATCATGCGATGTTAATGAATAAAACCACGATAAAATTTTATTGAATACATCTAATCAGTGAAAAAAATCAAGTTAAAACTAAAAGTTCTAACATGGATAGCATACGAAGTTTTATGGACTTCTTCAGGAAGAATGATTCCATCTGGAAAATGATGACAAATCTCCGATCAACATGGGGAACGTGAACCATTCGCTACTGATTCCTGATTCTTGAACTTCGAGGCGATGTTCTTAAACACAGCTTAAAAACAGCTGCATTAAAATATGATAAAGCTCACTTAAAATTTTAGTCTAATCCGGTTCAAAAGTTAATCTGGTTGAACAAGAGCAAGTACTCTTGAAGCTTATTGAAATTAGTGCATATTTTAAATGCGTTTTAAAACTATTAAACTATCGATAATGTTACACCGACGTAAAATACAATTTGTTTTTATACGAACCAGCAGGGCCAAGAACCCACTAAATCAATGCAAACAAGTGAAAAACATGTTAACTGTACTATTTTTTCACATTCTAACAAGTGCTTATATAGAGATTGACTACATAATCACTGCCTTATCAGCTCATGTTTTCCATGCATCAATTTTTCATGGTGTATAATTTTCATATACATAATTTCCATTTTCCACCTGCTATGGGAATTTCCTAACAAACCCTCTCTACACGTGAGTTTGCCGTTTCTTGTTCAATATCGACAAAAAAAAAACCACAACACAACACGGCACCAATCGCAAAGGTGAAGGTTGTTCGCCTTTTAGTTGGCCTTGTATCGTGTCAACGCACAGTTTGGACTATCCCAAGCGAGAATAATAATAATTATATGGTTTTTTTTTCTTCTGACGTTTATGTACTGAGAAAGCCTGGGACTATTACTTTTTTGTTGCCTTAGTGTGATTTGTAAATATAACAAATAAATAAAAAAAAACTAACATGGGAGTGCCTTTCACTACTAAAACATGCAGCACACGCAACTTGAGTTCTGTCATAGCTCATGCTTAAATCATGTAGAACCGCTCCCTCAAATCACAACCCAGTTGGATACTTTCTCCGAAAATACCCTCCGTCACACTGTTGTCAAGAACTGACTATCTACAGTGTGTAGGCGAATTGTCTGTTCAACAATAATGCCCTCACCGTCTTCGTCGACGCCAAATGGTTGATCAGAGGCTCGATTCTTTCAACCATTTCGATGATGTTCCGGAAGAAAAAATAAATAATTAAATCAATAAACCTCTGGCATTGTTCGGCACCCTGTATGTATGTACGTCACACGCGAAAGGACACTTTGCCTCAAGGGGTTCAACATGGTGACAGCACAGAAAGGGAGTGCGCTTTCTCTTCCGTATTATATGTATGTTGTATTGTCAACACATGTTGTATACGGTTGGTTATTTTTTTTTCTTTCGCACTGGTTGTCTTTAGGTATTTACGCTCGAAACCTTGAACCCAGACCGAGTCAATTTGTGTCTGATGGAAGGATCTTCGCTCATTAATAACTATTAACTATGAGCTGGGTGAGCCTTTTTTCGGGGCCATCCTAACTGGTCCTGAGACCAAGCCGTATGCATACTTTGGGGCGCGAACCAAATTTTGCACACGTGCCTTTGATTTACATATGTGTTGGTCGGAGACGATGCCTATAGTTTCCAAAGGGCCAAAATCAATAACGAATTGTGTGATAAAGTGGAGAAAAGATATAATGAGAGTAAATTTATCGGTTAAAAATTTCTAATTCTTTTAATTTAAATATTATTCCTCAGTAAAGACTCATAATACGCACGGCTAGTGTTATTTCCCGGCACTACGTGTCTCCTCTCGCTATAATTAACTAACCACGGAAATACGATATTGTTTCCTGCTTGGCTGGAAATACCATCGCCGTTCGAGGTTACCGAACCGGGAAAGGATGGTTGCAGACTGGCGTGTCGCGTAATTCCCATTTTTGGTACTAAGCCACCAGGAAGAACACGCGACACGAAAAGGTTCTCCATTGCCGTTGTCATCTTATTGCACTGCATTCTTCAATGGCAGCTGTCTTCATACATACTATATTTATATACGTACATATATGTGTACAGATCACATCGCAACGGTGAAAAGATTGGTACACTTTAGGGAAAGAACAGGATCCAGTGGGCCCCTTATTCCGAGCGCCAGTCGGTCGTGACCGCGACTACAGCGCACTTATTAAAAGTGGCAATAAAGCACAATGGGCACGGAAAGGAAAATCAACTGACACACAGTTTTTTTACGGCATCATCGTCGCAGCATGAATAAGCAGATGATGGGTGTTTTATTTCATTTTTACATTTTTCGAAAAGGGTGCTAGAAATGGCGCGCTAATGTGTCTGAAATTTTTATCGATAAAACGTTACTTTTTATAGCTATGCCTGGGAAGAGGAAGTTGAAAATCAGCTTTTTTTACAATTTACTCGGGCATTCAAAAACAATTCTACCCATCACCTAAGTCAACTAAGCGAGCGAGCGAGCATTGAATTCATGGCCATTCGGTGGGCATTGAGCACCCGTCAGAGTGCACAAGTGTAACAGTAACTTGCATGTTCCCGTTGTTAGTTCCGTTTAAACGAGGTTATGACAAACAGATACTTGGAGAGCGATGACGTTATGAGACCAGACATCTATGAATGTAGAACAACGTACCTAAGTGTGAATCGATAAGATTTACGTATAGTAATAGGACTCACGAATAAAAAAATTCCCAAAATCGTGACTTTTAATTTTTTTATTCGCGGGAAATGTGAAGTTAGCAAAAAGCACATTATAATGTTCAAATAAAAATTAGTGTTCAGATTTATTTCAAGCTTTTTAAATATTAAAGAAAGGTTTTTTGTCTATGACTGATCAAATTAATTGACGCCAATTCAAGATGCTTTCCAACGTTTGTGTAGCGGAATATTTCTTTTCAAGGTTAATCACTCAAGTATATGTAAATAGATATATTGCTATAACTAGTTCAAATTTTGACCGAAGTGCGACCTACACCAACAATGCAGAATTGCTAAACACTTTTTGGGCCTTACTGGTGCATTCAAAATTGTTAAAATATAAGAAACAATTACAAAATAATACTGTCGATGTGTACTATCATCTAGACTAAAATAATAAACCAAACATGTACACAAATTTCACTTTTCGTGAACAAATTTCAATATTTCTAAGATAATAAGGTAATCTAAATTGTCTTATTTGATTAAGGGAACGAAACTATTCAAATCTTCCCAAAAATATTTATTTTTGTAATTAATAGCCATGTCATCTGAAAGTATTATCGCAGAGTATCAAAGCTTAACTCCGGTTTGCACGGAGTTCCGTAGGGTCAAGACATAAAATTTAACGGGTGTTTAAAGATTTTGAAATCAGTGTAAATGATTGCAAGAGAAACTGATTAACTCGACTAAACACTTTGTTGTAGAAGTTTAACTACACTACTGCTTTAACCACCGAAATCAATTTATAAAAAGTAAAAAAAAAATAATCCACTTATTGTTAAAAATCGGGTGTTTTGTTGTTACAATGATGGTTTTAATGCTTAACTTTGATCATTTTGGAACTTTTTATGGTTCATGCATTTAATGGTCCATGCATGTCTGCTAACTAGTGGCGTCTCAGATGATTTCACAGTCAAAATCTTCCGTCGAGAGGTATTTTGAGCGATCGTCTTTAGAACTGTCATTTTGTATTATTCCTAGATCAAAACTATGTCAAAATATACGCAAGAAACAACAACGTGTGAGGTGGTCCAAAAAATCGTGGGTTCTGGGTTGAGTGGTCGCTTAACGAGTAGTTACCTCAACAGTGAACTAGCCCGATATTTTGAATACAACTCTCTTTAAATCCTATTTATAATTAGTAATACAAGAATAACAAAAAATAAAAGTCTACGTAGATTTTTTCAAAGACCCCCCCCCCTCCCCCCTCGTAGACAAACATAGACTTTTGCTAGACCCCCCCGTCCCCCCTATGAGTCTACGTGGTTTATGAACGGCCCCTTGGGGTGACATTGATCACTTATTAAACCAGAATAGTCTACCGAATCATTTTAATTTGAATTGATTTTTACTCTAAACTTATAAAATACTGATTTGTTATAGTTTTTGAGCATATTGTTCGGTTTTTGGGTACAAAACTACAAAAAAACGAAATTTGACTTCACCTGATTTTTACGAAGCTTCATAAAGTGTCTATTTTTTATAAAACAAATAAATCTCAGATTTGAGCAAGAGTAATAAATTACAAGCGAGTTTTTATTTTCCTTTAGATTGGGATATGCTAAATGTAGTTTTAAGAGTTTGTTTATTTTTAATACATTTTTTGTGAAACTAGTTGGCAGTAATTTCAAATTATTTTAATTCGCAACATTTTTTTACTGTTCAATATTCCAACGTGTTAAAATGGATGAAACTTTTTGTACATCGATAAAACTCTGAAACAAAACAATTTTAGCAGTTTTAAAATTTTTCTGAATTTTTTATTCTAGTTGGACACAAATTATACGAATTTTGGTTACTCGAATTTTACAGTACATTGAAATACTTTGTATAATACTAATTAACATCTATTCAACAATGAGTATCTTTCCAGAATTAGTTTAAACAAACATTTACAATGAAAAGCATTGACATCGATAACTTAATGTGGGTGAACATGCAGGTTATCAAAGTCACCCCGGAACACGAAAACGGACTTCAACTTGAAATCATTTTTGAGAAAATAGCTGTAAACGGACAATTTTAGGTAAAACCATCAAATCTTGTTCTCCGTACATCAGTACATGGTTTAAAAATATTAAACTCGAAAAAAATGCGTTGCGTCTTAAAATATGTAATGATTACTTCGAAAAGTGATCAATGTCACCCCGGTTTACGGTACACGTAAATTTACACGATTTTTTTCTAGCTGTGCAGGTACTTTTTATGAAATGTCCAGCTACTAGCGACCAGTAATAGGTACGAGCAGTAGATATTTGAAAACAATTAGGACCTCAAACATCGTTCACATTTGATAAGGTTCAGTGTGATGTCTGGACAGAAAATGAAACCTGCTCTCAGTGTGTTAAATTCGAAAGTATGCTCTAAAATAAAATATCACGATAACGTGAACAGAAATTAAGATAATTGAGTCATATGACCATAAATCACATAACTCGTGACAAAAATATCAAATATCGCGAATAAGATCCTGGAATCTTGAACATAAATAAACATATATCTCTACTCGTGAATAAAATATCACGACAACATGAATGGAAATTATGAAAATCATGGCAAATTTCCTGAAATCATGAACATAAATCACATTACTCGTTATTAAAATATCACGATAACGACACTAAATGAAAATTTGGAAAGCTCTTAGTGAAAGCAATTTAAAATAAAAAAGCAAGGTATTCTAGTCTAAACGTCTATAAGGTGTAGGAGACACTAAATCGAAATGAGTAGAAAAATATCAATCTAAGCGGATGTTCGGACAAAGAGATTATCGAAATTTGCTTTAAATCTTCTGATCTGGCATTTGATTTGAAATTATAGCAAATTTAGACCCCAACCTGGTGGATCGGAGGGTAAGGCGATGGCCTCACAAATCATCATCGTCGTATGTTCAAGCTCCAGCTAGGAAGAATTCTGAGCGATCAGTAGGATCATAGCGCTAGCTCTGCAATTGTCCTATACAATGAGAATCGATTGCAAAAACTGTCGAAACAGAAGGTTAAGTTCCGCTACGAAACGTAGTATCAAGGGTTTACTTTTTTACACTCACGATTTTTGTGAACTTTTACACAATATGTTAGGCACTATTGACAGACAAGTGAGAACAATCTTTCATAAATATCGTAGACTGATTGCACTGACAACACCACCAAAATCCCTAGAAACAATAAATATGGAAGAGAACATATCGCACTGACTTCCCCTTTGCCGAAGAGACTTTCCCTTAGATTTCTCCGATTTTAAAATACTGCAATTCAACCGATTCATGTGAAATTTTTTCCACAATCACCCTCAAGATTAGAACAGATGTCGTTTTATTCAAACCGAAAGAAGAAAATATAGAATCCTATAGAAAAAATAGAAGAGGTGATCTTGAGTCGAATCCAATTGATTGTCTTTTTTCTCTTTTAGTAGTGATTCCTGATCATCTTTCTCATTGTATTTTCCACAACGAACAAATACAGGACGAGAGGCTGTCATAATGAAGACATGAAATCGAAGCGATATTCTCAATGACTAGTAGATCCGACCAGTAACAACATTTCAGTCGCTCTCTGCCATTGCCTGTCGATGTTTGTTCGCTGTCACGTCGTTTTCAAACTTATCTGAACATTATGGCCTTGGAAGCGACAAAATTCGGCTACTGGCAACATTATGTTAATTGTGATTGATTGACTACGCTGCGATTCAGTAATTGAGTAATTGATATTCGATTGAAAGGAAAGGTACGTGTACGTTTCTTCATATCAGTAAAGTTAGTGATATATGAATAAATATACGAAGGTATTTAATTCGTGTGTAAATGAACTCGCATATCAGTAAAACCGCTTTTATCGCTTTTAGCTCTGTTTACCCTTTTCACGTGTTTATTGTTTGTTATACGATTGTTAACAATAGGGACCATTCATAAATTACGTAACGTGTTTGGGGGAGGGAGGGGGTATGACAAGTTGTGACATGTTATGATATATGGGGGAGGGGGACTAAGCTAGATCGTTACGTAACATGTTTTCGCCGACACTTTTCCGTGTCATCATCGTGGTTGCTAAATTTATGTTCGCGAGAATCTGATTTTTTTTCTTGTTTCTTGCCCTTACTGGTTACGAGTTTGAGCTTACTTAATGATGGTGCTGGCTGTAGATTTTGAAGTAGTTTACTGAACAGCTGCCACAAACTTGGTAATTATTTTTGGTTCAGATAATGGTGTTGGGTGTGCAAAGAATTTTCTGTTTAATGGTATTATCGTATTAGTTTAGTAAATGTTTCAAATCACAAATATGTACTCGGTCTTAGGCGAAAAGTCCGGAAGTCAATAGCCACCACATGTAGCTCACCACTTCTTTCTTCTGCATCTCACTCATCATGACAGATCACCACGACAAGAATTGAAATAAGAGTTTTTTGTTCAGAGAAGGCATACAATATAAAAGTAAAGTAAAAAGAACAATGAGTATCGTAACCGTTGTGCAGTGGGAAAAAATGTTCCCAAAACACGACTTTTTAATAGGCTGGCTAAATAAATTAAATCAACCAAATAAGGAGTGTTTTATAGAAAAAGGTCTGAAAATTGATTACTGGCATTTACAATGATCCCACGGCACACCACCATGCTCGTTTAGCACCAATTCCGCTATTTGTTTCAGTTTATATCCAAGGTTAAATATATAACTCGTAGAAAGTTGAATGCGGCTAACCAAAGTTAGTTTCTAATGTAAAAAAGTCCAGAAAATCGATTGATAATAGTTATAATAATTTCCCATTTTACCCCAATGCTTCGCACAACTTAAGTTCCAAGTTAATCCTGGCTCTATATTTTGAAAGCAAACCGTAACTCAAGTGGAAAGTTAAGCACGGGTGTACATTTCAGAAAGAGGATGATTCCGGTTTATCAAAAGTAGTAATTGTTACGCAAAATAATCCGAGGAATCGAAGATAGTTGGAATGACCGCACGAAATGTATGTATCCGTTTTACCCCAATTCTTCCCATAATAAATGTGTAAAGTTCTCGACAAACATACGATTACGGCTTAAAAGCCAACTGTCAAAATTCTCTTTGAAGGGAAATTTCGGACAAACCGTTACTGGCTAAACGCAGTTCATAGTAGTTAATGCAAGAGAAAACTTTTTTTATTTGTTTACTATAAACATCTGTGATTGGCGGGTAGAAGTTTGTCTGAAATTTCATTTCAAAGAGAATTTTGACAGTTGGCTTTTAAGCCGTAATCATATGTTTGTCGAGAGTTGTACAGACTCAATATTTCAAGAGAGACTGAAGCCGACTGGGTAAAACGGGTTTACACTTTTCGTGCAGACATTTTGACTATTTGCAATCGATTCGCTGGACCTTTTAACATAAGCAATACAACTATTGATCAACAGCAAGACTCAGAATATATACTGTTGTTTTGCTATTTTTGATTTCTCTTTGGTCGCCTACACTGAAAAAACTTAACACGTTAACATCATGTGGAAATCTATTGAATTATTTCAATCCACAAACACATGAAATGCACACGGTTGCCACTTGAATATCCATTCGAGTGTGAGAAATATGGTTTTCAAACGAAATTCATGCGAACATTGTGTGAAAAGCACATCAACATCATAAGAAATACCATTGACTAAAATTTCCAAATGAATTACACGTGAATATCACATTGTTTTACTTATAGATTTCATTGGCAGAAGAATCGGTGAAATCAATTATTTTACATGTAGAAATGCACTACACGTTTTTCATACGAAAGTCATGTGTAAAGTTCATACTTTACGACTCAATAGCATGGCATTGAACATTCACTGGATAAATATGTCGTATTCACGTGGAATTGGTTTGAATTTAATTTAAAACACCACATGAAATGCTTTTTAATGGATTTTCATGTGAAATTCAAAGGGAAATCATTTCTTTTACTTTTTAACATGAGAACGCACATGAAAGTGATGTTTAATTGTGTGTGTTTTATTGTGTCGATTATTTTCAGTGTATCAGAGTAAAAATGAACAACCTGTCCAGACTATCGAATCAGATCATAGTAATCTGTGTACTTGTTGAAAAGTATCATTAGGTTTTACACTAATCGACAAAACCCCACAAAATGAGACGAATGAACTTCGTTTGACAATTCTCGGTGGTTTGTTTACATAGGAGTGACGTGAGTTCGAAAGCAAAAGCACCCCCCGTTGAACTAAAACTCACCCAACTGACGAAGTAAACAAACTACCGAGAATTGTCAAACATGAGCTTCATTCATGTCGCCATCTTGTAGAACTCAATCGGGAGGAAACAGTGGTAAAGGGAGCCGCTAGTTTTTTATTCGACACATTTTTGTTCCTCAGTCGGTTTATTGCGATATCAGGCCACTTTATGTCTACAGACAATTTATATACAGACTAGCGAAGTGTCAAAAATTGCAGCCAAACGAACTGTCAAAAAGTGCAGCCAAACGAGCATGAGGGTTTTGAGGACTTCCGGTGAAAATTTCAACGTGTCGACATGTTGGTTTTCACCGAGTGCTAGATAATTCGCTTTTTTCACCTTGATTGGGCGAATTACTCGTGCTGTGGTGGACCAATTTTGTGGCACTGCGAGTTTATCGTCGGTTAGTCACAGAAAGTAAAGTCCATTGGACTATAAACGAAGATTAACTGGCAATATAGCTTTATATGCTGTGCCATTTTGGGCTTTGTTTCACAAACAAGTCAAACAGAAGCGAAGAAGAGGGTTTTGAGAGGGGAAGTACAAGAGGAAGCCCATGCAAAGCTTATGGGAGCTTCCGTGATGCCAGTTTACATTCATGGTTGCTAGTTTTACTGTTCTTCTCTCCGAAAGTCTGTTATATAAAGTGTCTTGTCAAAAGGACCGAATTGGATCGGAGCAATATCATAATTCTCACTCCGGTTAATACAAAGCCCAGTTAAGTTTCACCAAAAGTAAAATTAAGATGAACAAAATAGTTTAATTGGTTTGAAAAATCAATCCCGCACAAAAATTTTACTATTTCATACGAAAAGCCTCAGCAAACACCACGCAACGGCAACTGAGTAACGTGAAATTCTGTGTGTGTTATGTTATAGAGGTTATGAAAATATCAAAGTCCGAATTACTCGAGAATCAGAATTGAGGCAGGCCCTATTACAGTGGGTTCCCCCTGTACACGTATTACTCTTTGAGTTACATTTGAGTCTGTTGAGAAAAAAAAATTTAAACTATAGGACAGGAAAAACCTCTCTATTACGGCTGTCCTGTCGGAAATATCCCGCTTCCAGTGTAGTAAACAGCACGGCGGACATTCGTTCAATCAACCGTAGCATTCGTTTGATTTTTTTCTACGACTTGAAATGGATAAGAGCTGTAAACCTGTGGCTAAACGCACGTAGTAGGGTGGCTCGAATTTTTTGTATCTAGCCACATCATCAATTCAATGCAGTTGTTAGACCTTTCGTAGAGACAGACTTTGCAAAATATTTTCAGTAAAGCCTTCTGGCGTTAAAGGCCCAAAGAGGATGTTCCGTGGTAGGGTTAATCTTCCTAACTATGAATTACTTTCTGTAGCGAGCGAGGTTATGTTGAATCTTACGAATCCTACTGTCTCTAGACGTGCTAGTCCTACCTCCTACGGATGTTTAGTAAAGTACAGCATAAATTTGGTTTAACCGAATATGTAATGCTCTGGTTATAGAAGACGAATGTTCTCAGAATCTGTGGCAATGCATGACAATTTACAATTTATCTAATAAATTTACACTCGACATCTACATCGCGCTGCGGAAAATATTTGTTTAAAGCCACCCTACAGCAGCCACAGAAGTATGAAATGATAGAAAAAAACTCGACTGCCAGCAAAAACTGTCGGTACATACATGTATTAAAGTTTCAGGTAATCGAGCTTGTTCTCGGTATCAAACCAGTGTAAAACGAAACCACAAATAATTACCGATTGATGCTCTAGTGCTGATTATAGTTATTCTCTGCTGTTTCATCAAAGGTGCTGTCTACGAGCCGATTCGCACTATCTGTTGAAGCATAGGACATTATTGCAAGGAAGATTTCGTAAGAATTTTACAATTAGATCGATAGGCCTCAAGTAAAATACTATACCTACTGGTGAACGTGGTAGAATCCAAAGAGAAGCCTATAGATGCAAAACATAATTCACAAAAAGCGAGTAACCCGACCTACGTCACCAGCAGCCGGAAGCGAGCGGAAGAGTTATTTTCCGCTTGTTTTTACAGCCTGCTGTGTGTATGTACATTACCTACCATACAAATAGAACAGAGGAACGCCAACTAAAGTATACTAGACGAAATCGATAGCAGCTAGAACGTCAAACCCATTGTTTACTACTACTCGGCTTTTGGATCTGATGACGAACAGGTTATTCGTGCTTAGATAAAATGTAGAAATTTCAAAACAATACTCATTCATCGACGTGCGACTGGGCCGCGATAGAAAAGTTTTAATATATAAGTTTATAAAAACAGCATTTTCCCGCTGGCTGCGCATTGAGAGCACTAGGTTGAACGACGTTACGTGATGACCGAGCCGCACCGTGTTGTCGAAGTTATGGCACGCGCCCAACGCAGGTCATGTAACGAAAACACTTCTAGACAGTGGCTGATATTGATGTTAAAGAATGTATGTGTATGCCCACTTTAATCATTGAATAGCGTAACACTGTAACATAATTGTTAAAAATGTCACGTTAGGAAAATGGTTGAGTAAGAAAACCCGAAATTGGAAGAAAACAAAACAATTCTCGATAAACACATGATTACGGCTTAAAAGCCAACTGTCAAAATTCTCTTTGAAAGGAAATTCCGGACAAACTGTTACTGGTCGAATACAGTTCACAGCAGTTAATGAAAGAGAAAACTTTTTTCTTTTGTTTACTACCAACATCTGTGATTGACGAGTAACGGTTTGTCCGGAATTTCCTTTCAAAGAGAATTTTGACAGTTGCTTGTGTGTGCGTTGTGTTAACGAGATGAACTCACTCATAAAGGGCGAACACGAAATTATTGCGACACCGAAAATGTCATGCCAATTTTCTTATAATGTTTAAAATCAAACCAAAATTTTAGGGTAGTTTTATACATATATTTACTTCAAAAATCAAAAGAAAAGTTAATCGATGGAACCTTGAGTGTAAAATTGAAGGCATTTTCGCTTGATGCCCTCCATCAAAGTGTTTACAGTGTCATCCGGTACCAGTTTCTCAGATTTTCCATTTTCTTAACATGTCCTTCTCGTCTTTGACTGTCTTCTTGCTCTTCCGAAGTTCGCGCTTCATCATTGCCCAGTACTACTCCACCGGGCGCAGCTCCGGACAGTTTGGCGAATTCATGTCCTTTGGAACAAAATGGACAGAATTGGCCTCATACCACTCCAGGACACTTTTAGAATAGTGGCATGATGCCAAATCTGGCCAAAATAGCGGAGCTTCGTCGTGCTGCTGCAAGAACGGCAAAAGGCGCTTCTCGAGGCACTCAGATTTGTAGATCTCGCCATTTACTGTGCCCTTTGTCACGAAAGGCTCAATCCTCAGTCCGTATGAGCAGATGGCCTGCCAAATGAGATATTTGGAGGCGAACTTCGACATTTTCTTCTCCTTAAATTTGTCGTCCACATAGAACTTGCTCTTGCCGGTGAAAAACTCCAACCCCGGAATTTGCTTAAAATCGGCTTTTATATACGTTTCGTAGTCCATCACACAGCAGCCATATTTTGTCAGCATCTTCTCGTAGAGCTTCCGTGCCCGAGTTTTAGCCGTCGATTGTTGCCGCTCATCGCGGTTTGGGAAGTTCTGTACCTTGTATGTATGTAGTCCAGCTCTCTTCTTTGCATTCTGGACGTAGCTCTGCGACATGCCGATCTTTTTAGCCAAATCACGGCTTGAGACGTTGGGATTTGCTTTAATCATCCGCTTCACCTTTCCTCCGTCTTTTTGTTCTCCAGTCCCAGTTTTCTTCAAGCTCCTTTGCCGTGGTCCAACGTCAACCACTCCTGGAACCACTTCAACACTCTGGAGACGGTTGAATGGTGAATGTTCAACATTTTTCCTAACTGCCGGTGCGACAGGTCAGGAAATGCCAGGTGTTTGGAAAGAATTTGTTCTCTCGACTCGCGTTGGTTCACCTCCATTTTCGTTGAATCTAAAAACACGACTTCGAGTTTGACAGCATGTAAACAATACACATCAATGAGAAAGTGTGCAAAATTTGGTTGATTTTTACCCAATGGTAAAAAAGTTATGCCCTGTTGAATGTGTCGCAATAATTTCGTGTTCGCTCTTTAGTACCGCTATACCAAGAGGCTTAATAACTTAAAGGACTTCCGCCCTTTTCTCATGTTGGTCTAGTTATCTGCTTGGAGTTGTGCGTGTTTTTAGAGGAACCGCTTGAATGAATGCCGAACTTGGTAGATTTAAAAAGTTATGTCGACGAGCTTGTAATCGCAGATTCAGCGACCGGTCGGAGGCATTTATATTGGATCAAACGTTTACAGAAATGCATTTCAATCCTCTAGGAAAAGTGGTTGGAAAAACCTGTGCACAAATGTCTCAAGCCTCAAAAGGCTAGTAGTTTGAATAAATTACTTTCTAAATCGAAAGATTTTCATGGCAATTCAATAAGATTTGCTTATGATTAATACTCGTCTGGCAGATTATTAAGTACCCCACACTGTCTTTTTGATATATTTTCCAGACTGTACGGGATCATCACCGATAACTGCGTCTGAGCTTTTAAGGTCATTTATTCTTAGGCATTTGCTAGGAGAATTGTGACAATCGAGTCAGTCAAATGGGCGCTTGAAAGCTTTGTTCCATATAAACACTCGGGAAAAGATGGAATGATTCCAGTTCAAGCATATTTTGAAAAAAGTTTTACTTGTATGTAGTCTTCCATCTGGATACATTCCATTAGCCTGGCGTGAAATACATGCAAAATTCATTCCCAAAGGGTGCCGCGTTATCTATGAGGAGGCACACACAGTGTTACACAGTGTTGATGATAACATTCAAAAACATTTTTCGAAAAAGCAATTAAGTTTTGGGGTATCTCTTGACATTGAAGGTGGGTTTGACAACGTCTCTTTCGAAACCATTTTGGAAGCAGCAAAAGGTCATGGAGTACCTTTACATATCACGAACTGGATACACACGATGCTTAGCAACCGACATTTGTGTTTATTGTTAAGAAAAGCAGATATTATGAAAGTGTGTGCGGATATCCTCAAGGTGGTGTGCTGACACCACTTCTATGGAATCTTGTTGCCGATGGCTTGTTGAGGAAACTTAATGAACTTGGATTTCCAATGTATGGTTTCGCCAATGATTATCATATAATAAACACCGGTATTTGCATTAACACTTTTTGATTTGATGCAGCCTTATGTGTTGTTGAGCATTCGTGATTTCATGTTCGACTATCAGTTAATCCAAATAAAACATCAATGGTGCTTTTCACGCAACGCAGAATTGCAACCGGAGCTCGTCCGTTGCAGTTCTTTGACTCGGAAATTATTGTCGCAGATCAAGTTAAGTACGTTGGGGTAATTATTGACTCAAAACTAATTTGCTCAGCCTATATTGATTTCAGAATCAAAAGAGCTTGCATGGCCTTAGGCCAATGTAGACGTGTTTTCAGCAAATCTTGGGGGTTCAAACCCAAGTACATTCAGTGGATCGACACAACCATTTTGAGACCAATACTGGTATACGGGTGCCTTGTGAAGGGAGAAGTCACGACAATCCAATCACCAGTTAAACCAGCGTAGTAGATTTATGTCATCACCGATATATGCTGGGAATATTATACATACACAACTTGACGCAACAATCGACCCATACGCATAATGAGTTACTAACCTATAAATCGTGTTGCACCTGTGTTACAGCGATGCAGATCTATATTAATGTACGAACATCGCGTCTAACATGTGGTCATTTTTCTCGCTTTACAAAAACGCACGGTCATACAAAATGCGATGTACATGCACTATTTTTTCCGATTACATATGCATGCAATTTGTTTGCCGTTTCACTTTCATTACACGCAAGGTACAGTTTTGTATCCGAATCAAGCAGGTAAAGTATCACGTTATACTATATAGAGAGAAAGTCTAGTGTAACATAGTACATTTCTTCTACATATGTAAATGGATCAGGGCAGTCTACATTTTGCTCCAAAACTCAGGAAAGATCCACTTTATGAAGCTTAGAAGTAGTGACAGTGAACGGTGGTCTACCTTTGGTAGGAACTGCAAATAACAGCTCTCTTTCTGCCGCTAAGAGGTTGGTTATTTTGGTTCTAAATTATTTCGCATTATTTAGAAACTGTAATGTTCAATTCTGAAATAGTACATCAAGGCACACAAAAACCTCTAGAGCCGGAAGGGAACCAGAGTTCCGCACCCGCGATAAACTCCGACGCACTATTTCAACCGTACGTGGACGTGCGATCTTGATGCAAGCAGCTAGAACAATAAGTAACAATGATGCGCAAAATCCGGAACAGCCAGAATGCCTCCGGAATGTTTCACGCATCGGCAACTTCGGCTTTGAATTATTTTCCATTTTCCCTTATTGTTCAAATGTTGATTCTCTCGCGTTTTCCGCAGTGTGTACGTTACGTACTTTTACAACCAGTACTAACAATAACCCCTTTCCCGGCGACGTGCGAATAGTTAGGAGTGACACAGTTTTCACTTTCGCGCATTTTCACTGCATGTTTATCTGTTGTATAGTATTTCGGCGGGTATGTTCAGTAGGCACAGTGTACTCCCTCTTACTCGATATCGGTGATCGAAGAGATGCAAGCGACTAAAGGGAGATTTTAAAATTCACACGCTTGCTATGTAGTCATATCTGAACTGTGTTAAGCCGAAGAGGACTAATTAGGAATTTCAGAAACCTGAGCCAGTATCGCTAACGATTTACTTACTTTACCTTAACTACACACTTGACAAAAATGAATGTTACATTTTTGACGTAATTGTCATAGCGACGTATTTTTCTGTGGGAATTAGATATGTAAAATAGAATATTGTGCTTTTTCAACGCAACACTCGAATGAACAAGTTGGAAAATTATGAACGACACTCATTTTTAAACTGTAAATTTGTTAATTTTAACGCTGCTTTATGTGTATATTGCGAGATGGAAAATTACAACAGTGAGTAGAAAATCTCACAAAGCCTTATTAGGAGGGTGCCACACTATTTCATGAATTACAATTCCTATAGGATACAATGTATGTATACAATCGATGGTGTGCATATAAATTGGCACCAAAATCTTTGCTTCATATTTAAGAACCACCAAAGGCCTGAGAACGGTGAAATGCTTGTGTATGAGCGTAACGACAACTCGAATCGAGTGCCTCAATTATTATTTAAACCAATGCGTTGAACAAAGATGGCAGGTGCTGCTCTAACCAATGACTTCAAATGGGTAGGGTGATAATAGAAACTGGGCAAAAATATGCTCATGACCCTAGAAGGTATATGTAGTTTTGAGCATTTTAGAATTTTGGAATATCTCACAAACATATCCATCTGCACTCGAATAAGGGAGTCCATACTGTGTATAGCCAAATCTATTAATAGAAGTCTGGTATTCTTTCGCTACACATGTAAACAATGCAACAATACACAGAGTATCTGTGTCGCACGCGTCAATGCGGAAGACTCTCGCTGAATTTATGCGTATGTGCCTTCGTTGCGTTATTGGCCGTTGGGAAAACTCACTTTTATTGACTATCAAGAGTCAGCTAATGCAAGCATCGCTAGAGTTTGATGAAATGGTGTGGAAGCAGGTGCACCTGTGAAACCCGAAAACATTTTCACTGCGGTGAATCAACCAGTCAATTCGAGTATTGTTTTTGATATATGGTTTGATTTAGAACCGATTCCTTCAAGGGGAAATCAAACAAGAGCCATAATGTTGGTTTATAAGTTTCTCGAACCTCTTTTTTATTTTTTATTATATTGTATGTAAGGAAATTTCTTACATTTTACAAGAGTGTTACTGATAGGTTACTGCAAGAAATTCTTGAATCTATTTTATTGGCTTAAAATGTGATGCATGGTTTTAAAATGACATAACAAAAAAATAAAACGCGAAAAAATATCCAAATATTCAAATTTTTGATTCTGCCGCAATGAGTCTTTAGGTAAATCCCGAACGTATTGAAAACTTGAACGCATTTTCCTCGCAATCATTTTTTTGAGCAGGCCGGAAATGTAACTCGAAAAAATCTTTCTGGATCGCATTGAAATTTTTACAACATATTTAAAATTGCTTTCTCCAGCAACGTATGTAGGATTTTATCTTTTTACTGCATAGTTTGAATAAGTAATTTTGTGCCGATTTTAATGACAAATGTCATTTAAAAAAAAAATTACGCAATTTCTCAAAAAATCCAAATATTAAAAAAATACTTCCGTTTGCTATCGTATTTCAGTTTTTAGCAATAGGTCAAAAATTTGGGGAGATGGCCGGCCGTGAACCCTTTTAACAAAAAATAGAACGTGCCGGTGGAAAAATGCTACACGGTCGCCATTTTGTAATAAAAATACTATAAAAACAAACTGTTTTCTGTAATTCGCAGTTAGTATTATAAATTCAATTCTACAGAATTTCGAATCATCCCTTTATTGCGCTTAGAAAAGTTGCCGGAATATGTTTATTTTCTAGCGCTAAAATGTGCAGTCATCCCTTGACGGGTTGGTTTTGGGTGCACAAAAATAAATATTCGTAAAGCATACTGAAATATTTGCGAACAGTAGATATATAAGGGAATAAATAAAGAAAGTTAAGAAAAACTTGAAAGATTCTCTTAATAAATATTATATTTGATCTGGTTTATTGTTTCTATTTTCGAAAGTTTTAATTTAAAAAATTTGAACAACCTCTTGTGTTTTTGTGTAATATGCGAAAAACAGCAGTTTTAATTGCCTTAATTTTTGAACAGACAAAAACGGGCAAACAGTGTGGCGATTTTAAAGCAGATTCTACTATCGTTCGAAAATTACGAGAAATTTCAAAAGTAATGATATTCGTTTTTGTATCTTTTGTTACTGGTTTGATTATGTGAGCAACTTTCATAAACTTGCGAACTTCGTAGGAATAATGTTTTAGCTAATTTAAAAATAGTTTATAGAGAGGTCATTCATCTATGATAAGCTAGTGATTTGAAAAGAAAAAGAAAGGAACTTGGCGTCTTCGGTGAAGTTGTTTGTCAAAGAAACTTCACTAAAGGTAGTAGCTCACTTCTTTTTGCCGTTCTAAATAGAAAGGTATTGTAATTGCTCTGAAAACCGACTTTTTAACGGAGGTCCGGAGCGCAGAGTGGCGTATACCATTCGATTCAGTTCGTCGAGTTCGGCAAATGTCTGTGCGTGCGTATGTATGTATATGTGTGTATGTGCGTCTGTGTGTATATGTGACCAAAAATGTCACTTGTTTTTCTCAGAGATGGATGAGCCGATTTTGACAAACTTAGTCTCAAATGAAAGATACAATGTTCCCATAGGCTGCTATTGAATTTCTGATGTATCCGACTTCCGGTTCCGGAATTACAGGGTGGTGAGCACGATCACGCAGAAAATGTCGATTTTAATAAATTCTGCAATGAATGTATAATGGTGAAAATTTTTCCAAAATGTGACCACAACTGCTTCGATTTGTAGTACTAAGTCACTAACAGCCATTCAAAGTCTCTTTGGTCACATTGACCACCATCATCGGTTCCGGAAGCCCCGACGGAAGTATCCAAATTCAGAATAACAGTCACATCGGTTTCTCGGAGATGGCTAGACCGAATCAATCAAACTTAGTCTCAAATGAAAGATGTTGCGTCCCCGTAAATGGCTATTAATTTTATCCCGAACCGACTTCCGGTTCCGGAGTTACGGGTTCTGGCATGCGATCACATAGCAAATTGTGATTCAAACCGATACTCCGATGAAAGCAAAAAAGGTTAAAATTTCGCTAAAATGTCTCTCAAACAACTTAAATTTGCAGTTCAAGGTCACCGACGGCCAAACAAACTTTCGTTGACTACATTGACCACCATAGTCGGTTCTTTATTCTTCTTATTAGCGCTATTGGGTCCCCCCATGAAATTTCAGAAATCGAATTCGTATTTTTGATGCCAAACATCTTTAAAATGCATGAAATGTCGAGATTTTATGTTATCACGAAAAAATAGGTGGATTAAAACAGGTTTTTCAAAGTAAATTTAAACCAAAAAATCGTTTTTGGGGCATTTTTCGTTGAACACACATAGTTTTAGGCCCGTCAGCTTAAGTTATTTTCTTCTAAAAACTCTGGAACTGATAATCGATCGTCACATCAGAAACGTTAGTTTAGTTTATCCACTACTCAACATGCATATCAGTGTGGGAAATACACCATCACTCTGCTCCACGATGTTGTTTACAACATTGAAAATGCCTTCTCGCTCAAGCAATCCAACGTGGGTGTATTCCCAGATATTGAGAGTGCTTTTGGCAAAGTGTCCTTCCAGTTTATTCTGGAAGCTACGAGCGGTTATGAAGTATCTGCATGTATGTCGGGTTGGATAAACGCAATGCTTAATAACCGAATTCTTTGCACGTCACTGAGACAGGCAGAGATAATGATGTTGAGTATTTGTGGATGCTCTCAGGGTGGCATTCTGTCACCTTTGCTGTGGAACCTGGTTGCCGATGGCTTATTGAGGAGCTGTCGAACAGTGGGGTCGACAAGTTAAATTATTAGTTAATTCAAACAAAATTTCACTGGTTCTTTTCACTAAGAAACGAATAACAACCGGGGTTCGTCTCTTGTAATTATTCGATTCTGAGCTACTGCGTGCAGATCAATTCAAATAATTTGGAATTATACCGGATTTCAAACTGAACTGGTGTGCTCACATTGAGCTCAGGGTGAAGAAAGTGTGCGTGTCCTACGGGCAGCGCAGATGAACTTTTGGAAAACCCAAATACATCTATTGGTTGTACACGACAATTGTACGCCTAATACTGTCATAGTCAGGGTGCAATCAATGCCCTTAGCTCGGATAAATCACGGTCCTAGCTAGTGATCGCGTACCGAACTCAAATCGAAGAACTAAGCATCGTTAACACTAGCTACATTATCTGGGTTCCCGAACATTCCGGTATTCCTGGAAATGAATGGGTTGACTAATTGTTCAGAGTAGGTACAATGAATAGCTTCGTTGGTCTTGAGCCCCCCTGGCAATTTCAACAAGTTGGATAAGAGAAAAAATCCGGTCCTGGACTTCGTCCGAGCACCGAAATTATTGAAGAAATCTACGAACGTGTCGTCAAACAAAGACGTTTCTAGAGCAACCGTGCCCAGTTATTTCCAAAAATCTTCTACATTTTTCGAAACTCCACTGCGGCATGGCATGGACCAGCCATTGATAACTCAATTATCACATGGCAACTATTCAGCGCGATGAGTTATTTTTTATGGAATCCGACTACAGATCCTTATATCATCTGATATGAAACAGTTGCTATTTCTAATTTTCGGCCGTCCTTACATGGACGACACCGTGTTTGGAAGACTGAAACTCAGAGACATACCTACTAAAGTTCCTCTTCCAATGCGGTAAAGAGCTCTAGGCTTTCTCGCAGGCGATTTCGACTACTTGTGAGTTCAACTTACCTGCTGTAAACTTAAACATGATTTTCAAAACTGTTTATATTACTGACTGGCTGCGATATGTGAATTTATATAATCTCCACAATGCTTTATTTCTCCTCTGGGTAACTAACGGGTGTTCAATAAAAAATGACAATGATTTCACTACCTTTCTGTAATTAAAGTAAAGAGCGTAAATTTTTTTCTCTCTAAGAGTGCTGCTCTTTGGACTCCCTAGAAATGGGTAACATGTTTCTTTTCGCTCGGGTGCTGTCAGTTCAATCGAAGATGGCGCCGAAACAGCAAGCACTCCGCGAGTGTGTTGTACAGTTTTACAAAACGCTAGGCAATCGTGGAAAAAAGTTTGCGGTAGGTCACTTTCGAGACGAAAACGTGCCCGTGAGTACAGTTTACCGGATCCTGGCATCCCTGAGCGTGTAGCGGATGGCCGGTAGCGGCCGTCTGGCGCAGATAATGACGAAGAAGGAAGCGTTGAAAAAGCTGTTCGACAACAATGACGGAACGAGTTTGCGTGACGCAGGCCGAAAGTATCACTGCTCCTATACCTTGATTCACCGAACTGTCAAGATGGAGGATATCATCTGTTGGAAGAAGACTCGGTCCCCCGAGTACACGGGCGAGCTGATAGCGATCGTGAAATCGCAGTGCCGCTAGATGACGAAGAACTACCACGGAACGTCGTTCGTGCTGGACGACGAAAGTTACTTTTCGCTCTCGAAGACCCACGTTCCAGGAAATGACAGCTACTATTCCAGCGAAATGGCGAAGTTCGCAATTAATTTCAGTAAAAGTAATGGTGAAAAACAAACCAAAGGGGGGTCAAATGTACCCCCCCCTCTTCCGAGAACTGCAGATTCATGTATGGGAATTTCTGCGAACTGTTTAATTTTTTTTATTTTGATTATAGAGGTTTTAACCTTAGAGTCATTCGCCTCTTTGTCGGGTTAGAGAAATCTCTTTCGAAAAATCTCCAACCCTATGTGCGGGGTTGGGAATTGAACCCAGGTGATCTGCGTACAAGGCAATCGATTTACCAACTACGCTGTCTCCACCCCCACCTGTTTAATTTTACGGGATTTTAAATAGTGTACGATTGTAATCAAAAAAGTTATTAATTCACAATGTAAACATTGGATGCTTCCGAGTAGATTCCTTAATAAATAATTAAAGTGCATTAATTGATTGGAAAATTATAACCGATCAAAGCTTATACACAGCCCCGGATAATGTCAGAAGAGGAATATAGCCACGTTTTTATTCGAATTACTACCCAAACTACTATGAAATATTGAATGGAGACCAGTGTATAACGACAAAAAGATTCAAGACTAACAAAACTGCCACTTTGCCTTATATTTTTTTGATGTGTTTCACCGGAATAGAGACACGAGGAAAAAATAAACATTCCAGTTAATAATGCAACACCGCCGCAAGCAATTTCGGAGTTTAAACTGGTAAATTTCGAATTAATACAACAAATGATAAATCCTTCTAAAATTTTCGGTAGTCGGCTACCCAGAGCAATTTGTGTCATTCACCAAAATAATCCATTATAAAATAATCCATTCTATGACAACCGCGCAGATCTGGAACTGCACTCGGACGCCACACAAACATTACTTTCTTTCTCTTATGGTTGTATGGGGGATGGTCTGTACCGTTATTGTCCTTTTGTAACCCGTCAGGGTAACAATTTTGCACTGGGTGGAAATATACCTTTTTTAAGTATACACTCCATAGAGTGTATTGTTTACGTAAAGTTATGCTCACCACTGTTCCATATGATTGTTCGCTTTTTACGTTAAATTTTGTTTATATTTTTGTTTGTGAACGATTTTGTTAGATCAGATAGGTGTAGTAATTTTTGTTAAATATTTGTATATTAATAACATAGGGTTTAGTCAGGTAACCGCTCTCCTCTCGCTGCAAAGTGTGCGGACTATGCTGTACCATAGCGATGACAGCTATACGGGATGTGCGTTTTTTTGGTGTTGGTTGTGGGACGGAATAAAAAGAAAGCTAGTGACGGACCACGGCATCGAACAGACGCCCGATCAGTTCTGTTTTTTTCGGGACAGTTTTCCGCCAACATAACCAGTACGGTAAAGTACGCGTGTGCGACGGTAAAAATACCCGGCAGAAATGCTAACCGCTAATGATCCGATGCACCCGCCCCTCTCGCTGCAGAGGACAAGTCGAACGAGCCTTGCTCTCCTCTGCAGCTAACAGCCAAGGAGAGGGAAGCAGGTAGGACGACGGCTCCACCTGGGAAGAACACTGCGGTGTCTTCCGGGATTCCTTGCGGGGAGCAAGGGAATCCGGTGATTCGTTACCAATGTTGCTAGGGAGGTTCCAACAAAAAACCCAAGCTCACCTCCCTAGCTAATTGTTAAGGACCGCTGCCGGAGCAGCCAACGTAAGTAGAGCGAACTCGGCCGTTGTTGTCCCGGCCGGTCGGAGGAAACCGCCCGCAGCAGTGCGTCATCAACGGCAGTGTGCAACGAAGGGAGAGTTGGTGGAAATAAACACGGTAAAATTAAATTTATTTATTTGTGTTCTATTAGTTTATCGTCCGAAATTCCGGTAGAGGCACCTAGGCCGCCCTGAAAAGAAGGGTCCGCCGGGCAAATTTATATAAGAACCCGAATAGTGGGCAAACCCCTACTTACACATTCAATGTTTAGATCTCTCAAAACGTGAATATTAGACTGACTCGTGGTTGTATGGGAAAAATTATAAATGATTCTAATTAGCGAGCACATAATCTTTTGAGTTCCTTTTTGAGATCTCAAATGATTGTGCAAACTTTAGGGGGTGATTGGTTGCTCTCAGGATTTGCGCATTGCGTTTGTATGGAAATTCTAGAGAAAATTTAGAATAGGACGTAAGTAACAATGAGCAATTCTCTTTGGGGGCTTTCTCTTCTGTTCATTACTCGGTCGTTTGAACATTTACTACTCAACTCAACTGCATAATATTCTAGTAATAACCATTGACTTTCGATATGTACTGGTAAATAAGTGCAAAGAGTTGTAGTTACGCCGTAATAATCGAAAGAGAAAGTAAACAAAGAGAGACTCTCAATGTTACTTACGTCCTGATCATCCATAAATGACGTAGCATTTTTTGAGTGATTTTTAGCACTCCTTCCCCCATCGTAGCAAACCTCTAAATACCCCCTCCCCCTTGTCGTCACAATCACAAAATACAACACTCCCCCCTCCACCATATAATGCTACGTCATTTATAGAGGTCCTTATTCTAAATATTCTCCAGAATTAGTATGGGAATATGCATTACTTTGTATTTCCGCTCATACAGATCGTCATTTCAATCGAATGGAAAAATCAACATATTGGGGGTGGGCGTAGCGTAGTTGGTAAATGGATTGCCTTGTACGCAGCGCACCTGGGTTCCAGCCCCGACCCCGCACATAGTCGAATTAATCGCATAAATTTATTGTTTTGTCAACACTGCAACACCTTCGTTTCAAGCTTAAATATTTCAGAACATGTTCATTGCAGAGACTTGGAATCTTCGAAAGAAGTTTTAATAATGATTGAATTTACCTATCAGTGCGATCGAACCACTCTGATATTCTTCATCACATGTGTTATTTTTTGCTGTTGAGGGCATTTTCTCTATCGAAATATTCTGGGCGCATCCTTAAAAACCGGGTCAATTAAATATTGGAAAGTTCTCCAATAGCTATCTCTACTCACTCATTGTCGATAAACATGCAATATTTTATGAATTTACCCATATTTATTTATCAGTTTGAAAATGTTTGATTACCTGTATAGTATGCTGCAGGTAGACGAATGGTCTGAAAGAAAAAGGAAATTTTAAAATGTTGCTTTTCGTTGTAGATTATAATAGGTGCATCTATTGATTGTTCCAGAAAATAATTATACGTCAAATTAGTAGAAAAACATTTACAACTGAAATATATGCAACATATTACATATGTTTGAATGCCAGTACCCAAACTGTTCCTCTGACACTATTCATAAAGTTTTGAGCAGAATTACTTGGAGGATTCTTTTAAGTTACATGAACAACCTTGAGCTTTTCAGCCGCAAGGCAAGCTTGAGGTTCTTCATTCCTTCTCTACGCCCACATCGAGCCAGTTCCTTAAAAGAGCATTCCTACCATTTGAAGACCAATATTGTTCGATATTTTTGTTGTTGAAAGATCTGGAACAGAACACCGTGCATAATAGCACGACTTTTGTCATCAGAAGTCCTTCTCATTTTTTGACAGGTATGTGCCATCTTAGATTTATTTGCTCTACTTGTTTATATCCAACAGAATGGCCGAATAAAATAGATTGACTAGGTTATTATTCTCTTGAACATCTGGACTAAAAATCACAAGGCATTGGATTATTTAACCAAAGTTTCGAGTATCTTCCATGTGCACTATTGTTGTCAAAAACAAACGATAGCTCATGTCACCCAAAATTGGGTGATTTTTTACATGGTTCGATACTCCAAAATTGAGTCAAAAGAAGTTTGTCATGTCCTTGTATATATGTATCTTTAAGCTAGTATTTAATTATCGTTCCGACACTAATTTGTCATGGTTCTAAATTCTCGGCGAAGTAATTCGACGTTTGCTCGTTCTATTAAAGTTAACACTTGAATAAATGCGCTAATGAGTGTTGGGGATAAACATGTCCGTTCCAATCCAACGCAGAAAGCAAGCGCAATAGCGAAACTTCCATCAATGATGTCAGCTTGCAGAAACCAGCTTTTAGCTAGGTTTGAACAGCTTATTTGAAAAAAAAATAAAAACATCATCGGAGCAGGAAGATCCCACGGGTCGACCGAACGGAGCGAGCAAGAGATAGGTATGTCCAACCAACGGGACTGTATGTAATAAGTTGTTTCATCGTTGTCGACGGCGGCGGCCCGACTATCGATGAAGCGACCAGGCTCAGATGGAGACTATGGATCAAGGGAGAGATCGGGCGCTTAAACCTACTACACTACATGTGCTCGGACGAACCAGCACGCGAGGAACTCGAAGTGCCCACGGATTCAAAAGGAAAACCTGTTTGTGTGTTTACTCGGGTTGCATGTTCCTTCGCATGCAACCGGTTCCAGCTGATCCCGCGCAAGTGTTCAACTTTCATTAACAACACTGCTACCTCCAGTTAGTTGGCAAAGTGGTTTTTGGCGACATGATGTTGTGTTGGACGATTTTTTTTAGGTTCCACCAAACAGTTCAGGACGATTGAAGGAATACAGGCTGCGTGGCAACAAGCAGATGTTGGCTGCTTCGTGAACCAGACTGGATGATTGTATTATATGTACACTTACAGTGCACGACTATGTCATAGTAAACAGTGAAAGAACTTACAAAAAATCGATCGAATCTGATGACGGTTGGTGAATAGGAACCGAACGGTATATTGATTCCCAAAATGATTTAGCATTCACGCAGTTTGAAAGGTTTCAAATGGAGCAGGAATACGAACGAAGAGACCGAAGCAAATGGACCGAAAATCGTGAGGTTCCCAAAATAAGTTTCAGTCCATTCATTATAGAAACAGCGTGGAACTTTCTACTCTGTACCCATTGATCTACTCGTGAATGAGTGGTTGGTGTGTGGTCATCATTTTTCGGACTGTGGCTGGGCAGAGATAAATGTCATAGACCCGATCCAGGAACCACCCACGTGGGCTGGCCTAAATGTTGTTTCGCGCTCGACCATTTGCTCTTCGATCCGTGATGGTGAAACTCCCACAACGAAAAAGATACTGCAAAGGCAAACGAGGGCTAAATGTCATGCTTCAGTCGTGCAAATTTTAAGTTTGTAAATATGTGCTCATATATTCTTGGATTAAAGCGTGTTAGTTTTAAGATCTGGTGATACTTAGTGCTATAGTAGGATCACTTGATTAAATTTGTAATTTCAAAAATTGATAAATGACAACGATCGCTCGACATCAATCCTACGCAGCTATTTTGATGTAATTTAAGTATTGATATACATTTTGGACTTCGACTCATTTGTTATCCAAAGTTCAAACCAATACATGCCTTTTTAACTACTACTACTCGCATTTTTATCGAGTATTTTCTAGTCTGTAACTATATTAATCTAACAAGGTGTGACTGATTTTAAGGGCATTTTCTAACGTACAAGATTTAGAAGTGAACTTCAAACACATTGGGAAATAATTTTATTAATACATATTTTGAATATTTCGTAGTAATCTGTCCCTTGCAGATTATATGAAGTTAAAATATATGCGAGAGAGAGAGAAGTTTGCATTATGCAAAAACAAATTTTGGACTTCGACTCATTTGTTAACCAAAGTTCAAACCAACATATGCCTTTTTAGCAACATTAAAAACTCGCATTTTTATCGAAAATTTTCTAATCTGTAACTATATCAATCTTACAAGGTGTGACTGATTTTGAGGGCATTTCCTAATGTATTAGATTTAGAAGAGAATTTCAAACACATTGGGAAATAATTTTATGAATACATATTTTGAATTTTGAATATTTCGTAGTAATCTGTCCCTTGAATATTATATGAATTTAACATATATGCGAGAGAGAGAGAGACAGAAGTTTGCATTATGCAAAAACTCTATGGATAATTATGTTATCTCGAAATTTAGACTCAAAGGGAAACGAACTCTTGTAGGTTCCTTGAATCTCCAAAAGTGGGAGCAGTAGGTTATTCTTGTAATATGTTTCAGTAGATATCCCATTGTATGCGAACCAAGGTTGCGTTTTTTTCGAGTGAAGAATATCCACAACATGTCTACAGCGCTATCTAACCTTAAATGCTTTTTATTATCCTTTATTTGGCAACCATAATAAGTAGCTAATTTTAACCAACGCAAAACATATTGTAAGTTGGTGAGAAGGACATATACACAACGCGACTTCTCACGTCCATAGATTCCTCCGAAGATTCCATTGAGCACAACTCAGACGTTTTGGCGATAATAATTTGTCGCAATATTCAGTATCCCTACAGTTTTTATTCTCCTACATTATTTCTACAGCTTTTTGGAAAGATACTTCTACAAGTCTTCTATTGTTTAGCTTTTGTTTAATTTGGTCATTAGTTTTAATTATTAATGAATAATCCATTCTTCATTTGTAGAACGAAATGAGTCTACCAGTTGGAAAAAGAGTGGTGGTCACTTGAATACTAATGTTTCTATTCATAGACTGTTGTTATTAGCAACAACGGATAAATTTTGAGAATGGTTCCTGAGATATCATGATCACCTCAAAGGTACCTTTCAAACATTAAAATGCCACTTCGAGATAATCGAGTTTATCGATCATTGTAGCAACGTAACGGTAAAGATAGCGTTGTCCACTGGCTTCAATGGATAACTGGCTATAAGTATCAGTAGCTCAAGTTGTAGTGCTTCGAGTTTGTTGTGACTTTTCCGATTTTTTTTTCTATATTTGCTAAATAGCGTAAAAATATACTTAATATGATGTCTTTCGCCGACGTTAGATTAAATTAAGGTAGAAATGGCTATTGCTGCTTACTAATAGGATGTCCTGTATAAATAGCTGATACTCCTTGTAGCTCTTTATTACCATGAGGAGCGGACGTTTAAGGACACGTATTATTAAGTATTCGGTATGTCTGAGATTTGAATTCTGGCCCTTATACTTGGTGACAGTTTAAGGAATAGGAGAGTAGTGCAGACGTATGAAGCACGAGCGGATGCCAGACTTTAGTAGGCTTAGCAAATATTAGCGCATTTCCCCAAAATTCCAGGCGGCCTTTCCTGATCGAAAGGAACGGCCGCGCTTCATGAAACACCGCGCTTTACCAGTCTGTCATAATGTTGAAAATTTGCATAACGAAGGGCTGAATGAGTGAACAAGTTGTTCCAAAAATCAGCCCTGCGTTATGCAACGTTTTGTGCAGGTTGAGTATACCAGATGCAAGTGGTGCAAAATTCATCACGTTCAGTAAAATTCAAAAACACTTTTAACATTACAGAATTGATAAAATTGGTTTAATGATCTATACTGCCGCTATAAGCATATTTGTCCCATGTCCTATGGGTTTCCCTATAAACATGGGACAATTATTCGTAGAACGGCAGTATACTTATCAATCAAATTCTGTTTTAAAAATTGTCCTTGCGTTTAAACCAAAATGGGACGCTTATTACTACTGCAAACAGCAAATACAAGTACTAGCCACACAAAAAACTTGCTGGCAACCTTAGAGTGGCGTTTAGTAAGCAGTTAGTGCGGCGTGTACGTTTCGTTGAATGTCCCAATAACTCCAATACCTGAAGAGAGACCAGTTATGCGGACTACTCTCAACTATCTTCTCATCTCTTATTTAAATGTGGTATTTGACTTAAAGCTGAAAAATGGAATACATTTAATTGAGCTATAGAAATTCAAATATAGATATTCTCGGTCTTGTGAAGTGGAGATCAACAAGAATCAAATTCAGTAATAGCGAGAAGATTTTTTTTTCAAGATAGACGCTTTGATGCTGTTGTAGAAAGTTAATTCGTCCGCACGAGAAGTGGAGCGCTTGCTGAAAGATATAATATGTATCGGTAAAACTGAAGTTCATACTATTCAATTCCACCACATAAGTAAAGTCGTACTGATTGAATTCAACAAGCCTAGGAAAACAAGTTTTCTGTAGCGAAATGAAGCACTAATCGGGTGTGACAATATTAGGTTCAAGATCACCGTGTATTATAAAGATGACGTGTGGCTGCATGATCTGTGTTCGAATACACACGATAGCACTAGGCTACTTTCCCCTTTCTCGGTATTCATTATACCGATCAGGGAGCCTAAAATTCTCATATCTATCCTCCCCCTAGTTATATCTACAAAACAATTAAGACAAAACCATTCTACTTTCGGTTCTACGAAAGAGAGTAGCGAAGTAGCGATTTTCGTTTTTCTATGACGATCCGAATATTCAATCTCGGTCTTATGTACATTCAGTGATTTTCCATGTTCATTTTAGTTCTTATACAATGAATTTAAAGCAATGTTTATCACAAAATATAACTAGAACGTAATAAATACGGGAAATACGCTCACCTATCATGCGTCCAGGGGCGGCGAAACACTTTACGCCCGAGTGGCTAGAAAGCATAGGGTGAGGGGTCCATTAGTAAGGATTTTTTCCCTTTTCGCAATGCACACGCTTACATTACATTCACATTAAATCACGCTCGTTTATGCAAATGGAATTGTGGTACATCGATGTTTTCAAATGCCTGTAGTCCGAGATACATGCGTTGCACATCTAAATTTTTTGAAATGGTTCAAAATTTCGAGTGGGTAATCATCCACTCGGTTATTTTCGAGTGGGTAGTACTAC